>NC_133777.1:23748772-23830746 GCF_003597395.2 Chelonoidis abingdonii
GGAGGAGTACAGAAATCGATTTAAAGAGCCCTTTATATCGATATAAAGGGCATTGTAGTGTGGACGGGTACAGCGTTAAATCGATTTAACGCTCTTTAAATCGATTTAAACGCGTAGTGTAGACCAGGCCTTAGTGACCTTAGTGAGATATTTAGTGAAGGGAAAGAGTGGAAAGTAAGACTTAAGTGATGTATGATAGAACTAAAGCTGCAGGAGTGAAGACAGCATGAGGATTCTGGGTACTTGTGGTAGTTGGAGGCCATATGGAATACAGGTCAAACTTGGAGAGGAAAGGAATCAAGGGAGGAGTATTTTTAGAAGAGGAGTTACTTCAGCATTTAGATGAGCTTCACAGAGGAACTAGTAGAGGGAATGAAGTCAGGAGTCAGAAGGAGATCCATTCACGGAGGGCTGGCTGTTGGGTTGGAAGCAGGTAAGGCTATATCAGGACCAGACAGATGTGAAAGAGAGAGGGTAGCAGGAAAAGAAGAGAATGATGGGAAGGGCTCCTACCGGGTGGTGTCAATTTTTTCCCATTGAGCAATAGTGCAAGACCATGTTTTACCCACCATCCTCTTGGGTTCTGTTTCTGGATAATACGGCTTTGTGGAATTAAGCAGCTGAAAGTTTCTTCTTTCATCTTGTTGGCCCTTAGAGTAGCAAAAATGTCTCTCTTTTTTTGTCTCTGTTTAAAGGCCTCTGCTTTTTTTATTTTAAATTAATATATTGTATAGTAAATATTAGCAAGACCAAACAGAAAAGCATAGTGATGAAAGGCTGAAGTCTAATACAATTGATTGGGAGATAAGACTGTAGAGACAGCCACTGTTGGATTACCTTGTGTCCACCTCACAAGTCACTGTTGTAAAGTATCAGAGGGGTAGCTGTGTTAGTCTGTATCCACAAAAATAATGTGGAGTCCAGTGGCATCTTAAAGACTAACATTTATTTGGGCATAAGCTTTCGTGGGCATCTGAAGAAGTGGGTTTTTTACCCATGAAAGCTTATGCCCAAATAAATCTGTTAGTCTTTAAGGTGCCACTGGACTCCTCATTGTTACTGTTGCAATGATCTCTTGTTGGCAGGCCCATCAGAAATGACAGAGCATGGAGCCTTATCCTTTCATCCATTAAGTTTGTTCCTCTAAGTTACTGTTGAGAAGATGTGGAAGAATCCACCATAACTACTCTACTTTAACACTTTTTTGTAGGTAAAGAACTTTGGTATCCAAGTTGTTCAGCACTGGGCCCTTCAGCCGCACCAATCTGTTTAAAAAAAACAACAACAACACACAGTCAAGGACCTTATTGAGAACTCATGAATACTTAGCATTTCAAGTAGCAAATTAGTAGTGATTTTTTTTATTGATAGTCCCAGAAAGAGCCTCTGCTGTATACATCAAACAGCACCACCATGCTAAAGGCAATGAAAGATAAATTCCCCTAGAGAGTGTTTAATTCAAGAGGAAAATAGGTTTTCATTCAAGTATGTCAGGTGTTGGCTAATCACACTAAGACTTCAATAGAAGAATACGCATCTTGGCAATGGGGAAGTGCTATTGTTTTATTCTGTTCATCCTCATCCGTTGTAAATGGGATGAAAATAAAAGAAAACAGAAGTTTATATGGTGTCACCACGAAGCAGGTGTCCCTACTCAGTCATTTATAGAGTAAGAGAATTCATATAATGGAAATGGACTCGAAATGGCCTATCTACTGGATATCATAACTGATTATGTGAAAACTGACCTTGTCAGATGTCAGGAATTGGGGTTCTGAACAAGCCAGTTACAGATTTTTTTTCTGCACTTCATTTACCCCAGAAATTAGTTATACCTCAATGTTTATGGCTCTGAAAACAGAAAAAGCAAACAATAAAATAGGCTGTTTTATCATAGGACCTGTTCTGGTACTTGTTCCAGAAAGAAGTCTAGCCTGTATTGCTCCTACCTGGTCTGAAATACTATAGTCTAGGTCACTGCAATTAAGTAATTAATTGGCAGATGTTGCTAGGAAATTGTGCCCTTAGTGAAGGGACAATTCTGCCCTATAAGAGTTCTGCCTCTGACGTCAGTGAGAATAAGCATCAGGGTTGTAGCCTCATGCCTGCGAAGACTCTTCTCCAATCACATTAATCTGAATGTGTGGCTCAGAATAGTTGCTGTCACCGAGAAGAAGTTAGCATGTCTGAATTCTAGCTTGGAAATCTCTGGTTCCTTAAGATCTAGGTCAGAAGCTGATTCAAACGTAATAATTTATAATAATGAAACTAGGGCAAAACAAATGAAGCTTTCCAAGTATATGAAAAAAAAATCACTACAAACAAAATAACCAGCATACCTTGAGTCAAGATAACGAATTGCTACTACTCCACAGAGTGGAGCTGTGCTGACCCTTCAAACAACTTTCTTTGGTAACCATTGTTGGGATTTTGTATTGCTTAGTCTGTCACTTTCAATTTGTGCAGAACAGTGACATCTAGAAATATTACTGCGGCTTCTAAAGAGCAGAAATGAATTTAGTAAAGAGAAGCTGTCTGACCTCCTTTAATGCACAGTGAAGAGTGGTATAAATAGTGAAAGTCTGCTTATCATTAGATTCAAATTTCCCACAATTTCTGCATTTAAAAGCTATATAAAAGACTTGTTCATGTATAGTCTCTCCAGTAACATTGCACAATGCTGGTTTCTGTTCCCTTTCTCCATGGGTTTTACAGGGATTGTCATAACTTGCAGTTTTTAGTATTGCAAAGTCAGTATTTAAGATACCAGGATTGTGGGGTTTTTTGTTTTTGTTTTTTTATTTTAGGTATGATGAAATATCCCTTTCATGTGTTTTCATACCACTGTGATACTTGTTTGCAACTTCTAATTTTTAATGGTGTCCGTATCTCTGTCATAGGTCCTAGGATATGGAGCATGCACCTTACTAAAATCTACCTCTTGCCCATCCCTCTAACTTCTGTAAGGCATCAAACACTTCTCCTCTAAAAGATCCTTCCAAAAAGATACCAAGATTGCCCTGTGAGTGTAATAATATTCCTTTCCTCCCCTCAGTTCTTGTGGATTGGACCCTCCTCAAACTTATTTAAACCAATTGTAAATTAGGATTTTTCTGAGTATACCTCATTTTGAAATACATAATGTAATGCAGCACATCAAGTGCTTAGGGGTGGGATTGGCAGAATGGGGCTGTAGAAATAAGTTTCCATGAGAGAAACTAAGCCAGGAGTACTAGAATTTTTATTTCACCCCTCCAGAGTGTGCAAAGTAGCTCTCAGAGCATATAAAAACTAGGTTCCCTTTCCCAAAGAATTCTCACTGTAAAGATAGGCTCATTAAGTGAGGGGATTAATGAATTCCAAATATTTGAATGAAAAGCTGTTACATGCCAGTATAGTTTGTCTGCCACGTCTGTCCTTCCCTTCCCCTGACCTCTCCATCATAAGCTCTGTCAGGTGCAGAGAGAAAATTCCAGCTAAAATCCATGTGTCCTCCTCACTGCTTTTCTCCCTTCCTTTGGGCCAAACAGTCAAATCACGCAGTATTAGAGCATTCAGTTGACAGTTACATTTACATTACATTACTAGACGGGTTGGAGATATGGGATATAGCTATAGCCTTTAAAAAGAAGGTAATATACATCTCAACTTGTTAAACATTTAGGAGCAAGCTGTTAGTGTGACACAATCCTCTATGGAATGAGGGGAAGAGTAGCAATAGAAAAGAGCAATCCCAGGTTTGCAGTTGACACACGAGGGAACATAAAATCACCAGACACTTCAATGATAGAAAACAGAAGGTGTGTGTTCATAAAGGGTTCTGGCAGTCTGCATCAATACTTTGACTTAATACTAAGGAAGCCAGGTAATGTATTTTGCTAGTGGATACTTCACGCACATACTGTGACAGCATGTTTGAGGCAGTCTGTGAATGCTTTCCCTGCCCCAAGCATTCAGTCTGGGTACAGGCCTGCAGAAAGGGATCAATCCCATACTAGCGATGCCCTGGCGAATTTACGTTTCCTTTTGTCATGTGTTTTGATTGCCTACAAAGAGTTAAATGTGCTATTCTTAGCACTGTTTTCTCGCCTGTTTTATTCCTACCTCTGATGCAATGCAGAGCTCGAACTGAAATGCAATGTCACTTTATACCAGATTACATCAGTAAATACTCCTAAATCAATCCTTTCATTTGGTTAGATGCATTCTAACTAATCAGAGATGCATACGAACTTCGTAGAGTAGCGATCATGCCACAACACCACAGTAATTTGACATGGATGGTATTTGAATACCTTCTTGAACAGTTTCTGTGTAAACAATTTAAATGTCGCTCTATACTGTATAGCCTCAACCCAGTTTTAATGCATTCTCCATGCAGAGGCATACCAAAACAATTCATGCTGAACATGAACTCGGGATATTGGTTTCATGCAGGATAGTCATTGTCTTTCAAAACAATGAAGTTGCTTAAAATCATCTGTCCTGCTTGCTTCTCTGTCCAGCTGACACTGTATTTGCAAACAGTTGAATAGATTTAATCAAGTAATGGTATCTCCCATACAGTGATTGGACTTGTGGTATGGGAGCACATATGCCCTCAATGCTGCTATAGCTGGGACATGAGGTAAGACCCTTTTTGGTATCTTATGGGAGAGCTGTAGGGGAGTTTCCCTCTGATTGACACGATAAGGGCTATGAGGAACTGTCTCCTCAGGAAACTGTTTTTGACATACCTAAGTCTCTCTATAAATTGCACTTTCCTAATACCAAATAAATCTGTGATGCTGCAATACATAAGATGGGCCTGAGTTTTAAACCCAGCCTGCGTTTCTGCAGACAATATTCTGCAGAGAAGTTGAGCACAATTGGTACTATTTAAATACCCTGTGATCTTCCTCCCAGCAAATGTATTGTACTTCTACAGTACTTATTCCCATACAGGAGCACAGCTGTGCCCACAGAAACGGAAATAACTAAAAAAAGACCTGCCTTCTGTGTAGTCCATTTGGTATACAGTCTTGAAATTCAGGTTAATCCTACTTCCAGTGGTAAACATGCTTGCATCATAACTTCTGTTTTCATCTTTTGTGTTTACACTTCACGTAAAACCAAGAAGCATTTAGTGCATACGTAATACACAAAAGTGCCATACTCTGACTTACAGCACTGATTTTCTGGTAAAGAATCGTCATATAATACAAAGTTTGAAATGGCTTTTTAGTCCCCATGGATCATCTGAAGTTCTTTGACATTTCAGATTAATGTTCTGCTCATTGTTAGGGAGTGGATCATTTCTTACGTTTCCTCTTTTCTCAGAGGGAAGTCAAACAGCAGGATGCTGGTCAGCTCGATAAGAGCAGTCCTAGTGGAATCTTGGGATTTTGCCAGAACTTTAACTCTTCAGAAATCTTGTGAATGTTGCAGACTGTTCAAGGCATATGACACTTCAACAGAAGCATTTTATACAGTGACGTATATGTTTAATAAAATATTTGATTTCACATAGGTAGACTAATAATTATAATCTACAAAGGCAAAACCCATACTACATGTTTAGTCCATATATGCTTCCCTTACATGAGGTGCCAAGGGCTTCTTTTACAGTTCTCTGCGGTCACTGACGTGCTTCCCTATATGACACATGATAGTACAAGTTTACTTAGACAAACCATGCTGTGTCATGTTTGTGATATAGGTGTATTCATGGAATTTTGATCTTGGGATAAGTGAGTAGCTTGTAGGTCCAGTTTACTTATTGCTTGATTTTTAGATGTTAACTTTAGATTGCTGTGGACTACAGTTTTTATTTATAGAAGGTTGGAAAATTCAATCTGTGTTCACACTTTAGTCTACTCAGTTTAATTCAGGGCAAATGTCACTTCTATCTCCAGTGTCTTCCCCAGGGCACTTTCTTCAGTAAAATGTTTCCTCTTGTTTTTAATTTTTTTTTTATTTTTCAGGTTTGTCATTTGACATTCTTCCCAGAGAGGATTTTTTTTTATAAATTACGTCCAGACTTAATGGGGGTTTAAACTCCTCATACTGTACCGTCATTTAAAGTTCCATATGAATTAATGTTCCCTTCTTTAGTCATACACTAAATTCTTTTAGATCCATATACAAAGATAAAGGTCCAACTTTCCAAAGTGAACTTCAAGGCTCCAATCACATTGTTTCTATGATTAGACATGCCATTGTACCTCTGAAGATATTAAGCCCAGCATTACTTCCGCTATGAGCTCAATGGCACAGGATTTGGCTGTAACCTGCTAGTGTCTAGACTGATGCCAGCCTTCTTGCAAGACTGCATAGGATCATTTCTAGGGGTCTGGTTTTATGACCTATTATTTTCTTTAGGAGACCCATAGCTGATCAATCTCTTCTTTCCTTCTTTCTTTCAATATGAGGATGCAATGGTCTCATCAAAGGCTAGTAAAAACATGGTATCTACAAAGATCAGTTTAAATCAAACAAGGTTATAAAGAATCTAAAAATTACAGAAGAGAACAGCTTTAAAGGTTTTTATAATACATAAAAATGACCATGCCAGTGTCATTACATCAGAGAGAAAAATATGAAGGCATTCAGTAATCTTGACTGGTGTGATAGGATGTATGTATGTCAGCTTATTTTGCTTATAATGTGCTTATAAAGAGCCATTTTTGGAAACTAAATCATTAGTATAGGTGTTGTGAATGGCTAAGGCAAATCTGGGCAGTATCTGGATTCCTTGCTGACTGATCATTTGCACAGAACTCTTCTGATCTCGTTTTGGGTGAAGCCGTAAAATTCCCATCACCAGAAGAGGAGCACAACATGAGTGGCTTGTCTTGAGCATCTGTGCTGAGATCCACAGAGAACTTTAGCCTCCGTTCCAAATTGTACGGCAGTACCCACGGGAAAATGTTTTGTTGGAGTGCTTTCATATTCAGCTGTGTACTAATTGTCTGTGTACTGCATTGTCATATAAACATCTTTGAATCTGACATGGCCCAAACTGAGCCAAGGTCATTGAAAATTTTCAGGAGATAAAATAATAATGGAATATCTTAAGTAAGTATCAAAGCAGCAGTTCCACAAATTTATGAGTTTAATGACCAATTATATTTCATATAAACAAACTACTGAAATATAAATAAGAACAGTCTTACTGTTCCCTCATTTCTGACTCATTCAGGTTTACACAAAAAATCCCACATAGTCCACAGCTATTTTTACACTTAATTTCAGATTTATACCTTTACCTTCTAAATATGTATCACCCACACATTGTGAAAATTAAACTGGCTGGTTTCTGAAAGGCACAATTATTTTCTTTTGTGGATAACATTGTAACGTGTCATTCCATATCTTTATAAAATATGTGTATGATATGAATATAACTGAGATACTTATATACAAGATGGGTCTTGTAAGAGATCATTGGAAAGATTGTTTTACTAAATGTGATTATCCAATTTGTATGCCTGTATCATTTCTGCATCTGAAGTTAGGAATACTGACTATGTATCTGTATTTCAACTATGCTACTTTGGGTGATGCCCACCACTAACACTTCAGGTACAACAATGGAAAAGGCAGACAAGGCTGATGGCCTATCAGCGAGGACAATGGACTGTGAAAAGTCTTGGCCTTCCTAGGGACTCTCCATACAGCCAATGACTCATGGAGGCTGTGCTACTAAAGAGTGAGGTGATCTTGTCACCTGAATACTAAACATTACCTGGAACTTCTTGTAACTTTCCACTGGCAGGGAAGGGGAGTCAAGTTTGGGAAACAAATGATTCCCGTCTTATGCGAATCCCTTTTAAGGGTGGGGGAGGAAGGCAAACAGAACTCCTTCTCTCCATGGCCTGTCTGCCCAAGAGGAAAGACTGCAAAAGGGAAGGGAAGGGGGGAGTCCAGACTGAGACAGGGGTCTCTTCTGAAAAGCAATGTAACTGGAACTCTAAATCACAGAAGCTTTGCAAACTGCCTGTAACAATATCTGGGGAGAGAAATAGTATTTGTAACCAATGTCTTTTGTGAAACTAGCTTAGTCTGCATGTTTGATATCATTTTCTTCGTAATCTGCTTTGTTACCCCTTTACCACTTAAAATCTGCCTTTTATAGTTAATAAAATTTGTTTTTGTTTGTTAAACCCAGTTTCCATAATTTCTAACGGGGGCGGGGGAGGGCAAGAAATGTGTACACCTTTCGCCACATTGAGGGAGGGTGGCTAATTTCATAATATATTTTTGGGTCTGTGCTCCCAGGTAGGTGGACATATGAGTGGTGGAGCAAGTCCCTTAAACTGACTCCTCCCAGAGCTGATCTGCAGCTGTGTGTGTGTTAGAGGAGGTTTTAAGAGCTTGGCTCAGCAACGGAGGTTAAAGATGGTGGGGCACGCTGGCAGAATAGGTAGATTCAGAGGTAACTCAGCACATCAGGTAGCTTCCCAAGGGGTCCAACCCGTCACAAACATTTGAGCTTTAAATTACTGAAAATCACTGTCAACTTCTCAGCAGTGGATTTGGAATGGAAGTACACTACATTAGAGATATGATACTGAGCAGATATATTTCAAATCTTGCTTCTGGCAAGATTCCTCTTGTTGTGTATGGGTTAGTGGCATCACTAGATCTTAGAAAACTTTTCCACTGCTTGCCCAAACTAATAAATTCATGGGGCAAGCAGTTAATGAGAAGTCTATGGATGAAGGCATAGCGAATTCATCTTAAGATGTTAGACTAAAGTTCCTTATCTTGGATAAGGACTGTCCTAGCTATAGATAGATAGTTTACATAGGCACTTTCTTGTAGGTCAAATGGAAACTACATCCCTTTGAAGATCTGCTTGTAGTATCTGAAGCCATATAAAAGTCTTAAACTTGGAATTATGGACTATGTTGTGTACTGCACCTTTAGACAGGTCTGTTAAGTGACAAGGTTGTGAGGATTCAAGATGTAGGATCATAGTCAGAGACCTACCCTGCCTATAGAGTTTTTACATCAAACAAAATGTGTATAATCTAAAATAACTGCCCTTGACTGAAACATCAATTCTGAAACTGTTAGAGACACAAACTACGTGATGTAAAAAGGAAAACAAAGGAGTGAGAGTCAAACTAACTGAAAGGAAAAAGCACAGGCTCTGGTTTACATTAGGGACACTACCAAAACAATTCTCCATTGCCAACACTGGCTTAGTGATTTTCAGTGTTAGCAACATTAGGAGCTCTAGTGTAAAAAGCCTTTTTTTGTTGCTGTTACTTCCATTGTAAGCATCCTGTTCTCTTACTCTTCTTAGTGTAGATCTGACTGACGTTGGCTGCCTCTCTTCACTCGGACTCTTAAGATTGCTGACATCAGGCAGCTGAAGCACTGTTAATGGGAAGTGTTAAGAAAATTTTCTTCCTCTATACAAAGGCAAAGGAACAGAAGTGAGGAAAACTGAAGGTCTCAAACTGAATCAAAAGCCAATTCCTCTGCATCATTGGTTGGGCTGATGTTTGGAAGGTGTGGGGTGGGGGAAGTGACAGCAAAATGGAAAGACTAAGCGTCTGTCTACACTATGGAGACAGGGCCTCACCCTCCCTGACTGAACTAACCTCGTTATCTCTAGCTTGCTTGCTAGCATATATATACCTGCCCCTGGAAATTTCCACTACCTGCGTCTGACGAAGTGGGTATTCACCCACGAAAGCTCACGCTCCAAAACGTCTGTTAGTCTATAAGGTGCCACAGGATTCTCTGCTGCTTTTACTATGGAGACTGTAACAGCATATCCTTGTCAGCATAGTTATGTTGGCATAGCCCCACAGAGTAGACACAACTACACGAACAGAAGGAGTTTTCCTGTCCGTATAAGAACACCACCTCCCTGAACAAAGATAGATATGTCAAGGAAGACCTCTTCCATCAACACAGCTGCATCTACATTGAGGGTTATGTCGGAATAGCTATGTCAGTCGAGCATATGGTGTCTTCAGACCCCGACTGATGTGTCTAGGCGGATAGAACTTTTCAGTATAGACCAGGTATCATGCTCCATGGGGCACCCTTGGCTGTGAGTCACTTTGTTGCCACTGCCTCCAGTATGAGGGAGTTGTGCCTGTGGTGACTGGGTGTCAGCTCCCTAATACAACCAGCCTGTCAGCCACTTGAGCACTCTCCTCTCCTGTCTTTACCCTGCAGGCTGACAATAGATACATCCCACGCCAAGTCCCTTCAAAACACATCCCCTATTGTACCCAGCCCCAAATCACTGGATACCCACAGAAATCCCAGTTCCTTTACTGTCAAAGGAGGAGTGTACCTTGGTTTTGTTAGACCACCGCTCCACTATCCAACACCAGTTAGGTTCAATTGTAATAAAACAAAAGGAAAAGTATTTAAGAAAGAATAGAAATGAGTAAGTCATGGAAACAAGTGGTTACATACAAAACAAAATAATAAAACATGAACAAGGACCTATTCTTAGTATAGATACCTTTGCTGTCTAACAAAGGAGATTCTCACTCCAATGTTCAGTCTCTTTTGGTACTTGTTACCCCCAAGAAGCTGAGACATAGTCTATGGAACATCTCTGATCATCAACGTACCTTCTCAGTGAATGAATCAAGTGTCTTTCATCCCCTGTGATATATTGAATCAGTCTCTTGTCTTTATTCATGAACAGGGCCATCTCCCTGCTGTCACATTGTTTCTTTTCACTTCCAAGCGATTTTGATATTGATAGTTTGTCTTTGACAGTTTTCCATTGGCTTTTCTGGGCTGCTGCAAAGGTGTTCAATTGAGCAGTACCTTACATAATTGGCTACCTAGAGAGGGGTGACAACTCTCGCTAGCTTGAATAGGCCAACACAGACCCTGAGTCACCAGGGAGTAATGTCTAGTTGCTGTGTAGCTATATAAATCTGCGGCTGTGCCAGCCAATTTGGTCTCAGGGGGTTCAGGCTATGTGTCTGTTTCATTGCTGCACAGACTTCTAGGGTCAGGCTGCAGTCCAGGCTCTAGGACCCTGTGAGGTGGGAGGGTCCCAGAGCTTGGGCTCCAGCTGAGCCTGGAAGTCTACACAGCAATAAAACAGCCCCATAGCTCCAATCCCATGAGCCCAAGTCTGCTGGCCCTTGCCAGCTGCAGGAGTCTATGCTGTGTGAAAATACTCACTCTCACTCCAGACCATAAGAGCATAATTCAGCATAATAACATTATTCCTTAAATATTGTCCATTTACACAGCTCACATTTATTATGAATATTGATAAGTTACAAGCTCACATGCTACCCTTATGGATAAATACCACGAGAGTGGTATATTAGATGTAAATATACAGAAAACATGCTATTTAATTAAAATCCTATTAGGGCTCCATAAAGAGCCACAACAGAGCTGTGTAGCCCTAAAACTCTTGGTCAGAAGGGTTGGTATATGGGGTGCTGTAGTCTGGGTGCCCAGTGGGTCATGGGATTCCACCCCAGGCAGGATACTGAAGGCAAGAGGCCTATCACTTGGAGAAGTGTACTCAGACTGGAGCAGGGTCAAAGACATTGGTAGCCCCTGAACTGTGATAGGTGTCCCCTTAAAAAGAGTAGCTGATTAATTCTCAAATGGTTAAAAGGGGGTTTGAGTATGAGTAAAAGATAAAGAAATATGATAAATGTATGGCTTATTTTCAAATGTGAGTGCAGGAATAAACAACAGAAGGCTATGAGAGTCAAAGTCGAACTGTAGTTCAAATCCAAGTGGGAATTTAGTATCTGGATCTCTCCCTGTGGACCACATGTCTCTTACAAACTTTAGCACCTACGTCCATAGAGCTGGTCACTACAGTAGAGAAATGAGTTGGAAGTGGTGACTAAAAATACTTCTTGAATTTAAATACCTTCACCTAGAACGAGGTGAAGTGACTCTCTGTTGATGAAAAGTTCTCATCCGCCTTACTAAATTTTACTTTCTGGATTAAAAAAGGTCTCTGATTCTAACCCAGCAGAAACTTGCTTAATGAAGACTCAGAAGCAGATGAAGTGTAGGTATTTTGGTGCTTCCTACTCAGTACAATGCTCAGCCTTAGCCAATGTGTAGGGCCAATGAAGAATGTGTGAAAGGTTATTGGGTCTTTTGTTTCAGTCATAACTTACTTAATGTCACTTCTAAAAACAAAACTTCCGAGAAGATTCTAAAATTATGTAACCCAAACACTTGGGTCAATGCTTCCAAAGAAAATTAACATAGCTTTCAAGAAATGTCCTAATTATTTGATAAGATTGTATAGCTCAGATGGATTTAAGATTCCTAAGGTATTTGTGACTTTTTTCAAACCCCTTTCTTAATGGACTTAAGAATCTTAGCAATTTCAAATCCATCTGCGCTCCATCCAATTGGCACATTTCTTATGGATTTAATGTTATAGGTGGGTGAACAGGGCTGTAATATCAACACTATAATCAATAGTCTCTCAGTTTCATGGATAAATACAGTTATACATTTTAGACCTTTTTATTTACTCATGATCAGAATGACTATGACTTCTGCTATGATCAAGAACGTATCTTTGAAAAATTATTATGTGCATCAGCTCTACACAAACAAGAGTTTTTCTGGGAAAAGGTATGTCTACACTACAGTGGTATAGCTTTGACACTATAGTGCTGTAATGTAGATGCTTCATACATCAACAGAAAGGGTTTTTGCTCTCACTGTAGGTAACCCACCTCTCCAAGAGGTAGTAACTAGGTTGGCAAAAAAAAAAATTCCATTGACCTACAGTGGAGTTTTGGTCAACCTAAGTACGTTGCACTGGATGTGAAATTTTTCAAAGCCCTGAGTGAGCTAGCTAGGTCAACCTAAGGGTATGTCTACGTTGGCAGAATTATAGCTCCAGCTGTTACAGTGCCGCTCAGAGAGCATGGAAGGAAAACTGCTGTTGTGTGTTTACTGTCAGCTGCCCACACAATAGCGTGTTCATACTTGTGGCACTTGCAGCGGTATTTGGAACAGTTCACTCTGGGCAGCTATCCCACAGAGCAGCTCTTCCTCTTCTGCCACTAAGATTAGCAGGAAGGCAGAGGGGGTTGCAGGACATCCTGGGTCCTGTCCCAATGCCCCGTGATTCATTGCTTCGCATCCCAGCAATGCCTGTGCTTCTGTCCGCATTTGACTCCATCTTTCAATGGTTTGTGTACTGTGTTAAGGGTAATTAGCATGAGCAACTCCATTTTGTAAGTTCCCCTATTTTGTATCCATCATTAACTAAAAGCGAGCACATCACGTACAAGGTTCCCAAGGGCAGCATTAAAGAAAGATAAAGTCAGAAACAGGAAAGAGGATAGGAAAACAGCTGCAACAGCATAATTAAGGAAAAATTCTAGTATGCAAGGTAACAGCTGGACTAAGCACTAGCCAGCACGAGGACAAAGATTAGCTGTAACAGGCTAAAGATAAGAAAATGGCTTGTTTATTGGCTAAGGCTTCCGATCCACGAGGGAAGCATGCACTCCTAAAAGGTATATAACTTCTGTGTAATCTGCAGCCTGGGTCTCTCACTGACTAGCAGGGGGACACCATGTTCAAACATTGTTTGAATCTTGCGCAATAAAACTTTGTTGTTTGGACACTCTGTGAATCTTTGGTTTTTGTGCCTCAGCCTAGAAACAAACGGTGTGTGGCCTACAGGTATAATTCGCAACAACTGCGTGCTCTGCTCTGCCTCTTTGGTCTGCAGGAATGGATCCCGAGCTGTTGACAAGAATACTGTTCGGACTGACCAACACGTCACAAGTGGCAGTGGAGTTATTCCTTAAACTACAAAGGCAAGAGGAGTGTGACAATAATCTCGCCACACGTACCTAGCTATAACACGAGATTGCTTGTGGCATTCAGGGAGATGCTGAACACAGCCACTTTTGGGCTCAGGAAACAGGCACTGAGTGGTGGCATCACATAGTCATGCATGTCTGGTATGAAGAGCAGTGGCTGCAGAACTTTCAGATGAGGAAAGCCACATTTATGGGACTGTGTGATGATCTCAGCTCTGCAGCACAAGGACACGAGCATGAGAGCTGCCCTGCCACTGGAAAAGTGTGTGTCGATTGCACTGTGGAAGTTGGCTACTCCAGACTGCTACCAATCAGTTGCTAATGAGTTCGGAATGGAAAAGTCGACTGTTGGAGTCATGTTGATGGAAGTGTGCAGGGCCATTAATTGAATCTTGCTCCGAAACACCGTGACTCTGGGCAATGTGCGTGACATTCTGGATGGCCTTGCACAAATGGGTTTCCCTAACTGCGGAAGGGTGATAGATAGATAACATATATTTCCAATTCTGGCACCAGACCACTTAGTCATCGAGTACATTAATTGGGAGGGGTATTTCTCAATGGTTCTCCAGGTGCTTGTGGATCACCATAGGCATTTCACAGACATTAACACAGGCTGGTCTGAAAAGGTGCATGACGCATGCATCTTTCAGAACACTGCCCTGTTCAGGAAGCTGCCATCAGGGACTTTCTTCCTGGACCAGAAGATCACTGTAGGAGAAGTTGAAATACCCATTGTGATCCTGGAAGACCCCACCTACCCCTTAATGCCATGGCTTATGAAGCCATATGGGGGCAACTTGATAGCAACAAGGAGCGGTTCAACAACAGGCTGAGCAAGTGCAGAATGACTGAGTGTGCTTTTGTCCATCTAAAGGCCTGCTGGTGCTGCCTATATGGGAGGCTGCACCTGGCCAATGACAATATTCCTATGCTTATGCTGTATGCTCCGTAATATTTGTGAAGGGAAGGATGAAAGCTTCATGCAGGGCTGGACCATTGAGGCTTAGCACTTGGAAGCTGAATTTGAACAGCCAGAGACCAGGGCTATTAGAGGGGAGCAGCGTGCAGTCATAAGGTTTGGGGATGCCTTGAGGCAGTAATTTGAAGCTGAAAGCCACTAATATTTGTTGCTATGCTCAGGAGTGCAGTGCTTGTAATATTAGGAGGTGATTGTGATAGGTGTAGACGATGCACTATGAAGGTTTAAGAAAACTGTTGCTTTGCAGGGCTCTGTTTTCTTTCAATTAATAGAATAAAGATTGCTTTCAAACCAAAACAATTATTTTATTAAAAAAAAACAATCATCGGTGGGAGGAGAGAAACAAAAAAACACATTAGCACTAAGGGAGATGGGGGAAGGGAGAGTCCCAGGATGGCTAAAGATTTGTGCATGTCCAGATATCATATGCAACCTTCTCCTTTGGAGTACAGTGCAGTGGGTACTGTACTTCAGCAGGCCAAACTGCAGAGGGATGGGTGTTGAGTGCAGTGGGTACAGATTGGAGCCAGGAGGGTTGATAAGAATGTGTTGGCAGTGTCTGGGGGGCACACAGGAAAGAGTTTTGTGACAGTGGCTGCAGGGGAGGGCAGGCACGGAACTGCTTGGTTTGCAGTGCTTATAGCACCTGAAGCATGTCCGTGTGGTGGTGCTCCATAACGTTTAAGAGCCACTCCATGGCTTCATTCTGGCATGCTATGTTCTCCTTTGGTCCTTCTTCTCGCTGTCCTGCCACTCCTTCAATTCTTGTTTTTCTGTTGCGGAGTCAGAGCCAGTGTAACCATTTAGGCAACCTAGGCGGTCGCTAGGGCGCTAGGATTTGAGGGATGGCATTTTCTTCGGCAGTGACTGCGCTGGCCGGATCTTTGGCTGCTCCAGTCGCCGCTGACATTGAGCCGGAGGGAGTGGGGCAGGAGAGCACGAGGAGGGCCACCTGCAGCAAGTAAGTGTGGGGGCAGCACGCAGGGGAACTCCACGCCCCAGCTCACCCCTGGCCCGCTTCCTCCCCGAGCATGCTGTTGCTGCTTCACTTCTCCTGCCTCCCAGGCTTGCACCTAAGCTGACTGGTGCTGCAAACCTGGGAGGCAGGACAAGTGAAGCAGCCATGGCGTGCTCGGGGTGCTTGTGCTTGTGCGTGGTGCAGGGGTGAGTTGGGGCGGGGGGGTGCCTCAGGGTGTGGGGTGGGGAGCTGCCGCAGGGGGGTGCCTCAGGGCAGAGGGGAGCAGCTGCCGTGGGGCGGGGGCGCCTGAGGGCGGGGGAGGGCACAAGGTGAAAATTGTGCCTAGGGCGCGAAACATCCTTGCACTGGCCCTGCGCGGAGTGCATCATGACATCATGCAGAAAGTCCTCTTTAGTTCTTTGTAGCCAGTTTCTAATTCTGTGCAGCCGTTCAGCTGGTGAACAGAAAGGGAGGCTGGGCTCCCAAGGCCATAGCTGTGAAGCCAAAATGCAGCATTTTACAGGAGCAGTATTTTTTGCAACACAGATCACTGATTCAGTGATTTAAGTCACAGCCAGTACTCACACACCTGTCACTAACTGGCTGAACCCAGGCAAGCACACATGAGCCACAAGACCCCCAAAATGGTGAGTAGCTGAAGAGGCAGGCTAAATCAGTGTTCCCGGATCCTGCTGTACAGTGGGCCCGTGGCTCGTGGGGAAAGTCAGCCTGATAATCATTCCTGTCCCCACATTTTCCACAGGCTGTGTTCAGTGATGTAGCCAGGTTCTAAGTGCAGGGGGAGCAAACATAAAAAAAGCCATCCCCCCTTGGCTTCTCCTCTGGCCGCTCTGCACTCCCACCCCCTTGGTTGGCTCCTTCAGCCACACTATGCTCCCTCCCTCCCCCGGATCCTCTGGCCACACTGCGCTGCAGCCATGCTGCGCCCTCCCCTCAGAGAGGCTTGGTCCAGGGAGGAGGGGGCCAGGCACGGCCTGGCCTGGCTAAGGAAGTTTTTAGGGTTTGGTAGGAAGGGGGGGGAGAAAAGGCAAGAAAGATTAACGCGCCCCCGGGCAGGACTCACCAGCTTCCAAGTGACCTCGGAGAAAGCCATGACACCATGCTGGGTGGCCGCCATGGGAGGGGGAGGGGAGAGGCGCGTGGGAAGCTCCAGGCAGTTGGAATGTAACCGGCAGCTAGAGGGTCCGCATGGGGGTGCGGGGTCAAGCAAAAGGGTGGGGAGGGGTGTGGTGCAGGGGGGTGGGGTCACAGGGGCGGCCCGAAGGTTGAGGCCACGCTATAACCGCTTTGCACCCCTGCTCCGGGGTGATCCCCACATGTGGCAGGCTGGAGTCTCGGATGTGACGTGAGCAGGGAGAGGACAGTCGGACCGTACGCTACCCCTCCTTCCTCCGCCTATATAATGGGCCACGAGCTGCTGCCGGGAGATGCTGCTGCTGCCGCATTAGCAAGGGGCAGGGAGCGCTCGGCCACTGAGCCCTGAGCCGCTGCAGGAGGTGGCCGTGGCTATGTTGGGGCTGCGCTGAGCGTGGGCACGATGACTGAGGAGCCGGCCTGCTCGCTCCCCCCCCATGGCTCCTCTGGCCGTGCTGTCCCCCCTTGCTTGCAGGAGCCCAACGCCGGCCCAGCAGGCCAAGCTTCAGAGCATAGTGTGGGCCCCGCCTGCTGGCACCGCGGTAACCCCTAACTAAGGTTCTACTTCTGGAAAATGTGCTGAGGGGAAGCGGCTGCTTCCCTTGCATCCCCCTTAGCTAAGCTGCTGGCTGCGTTCATTATCGAAGATATCTCACTGCTGAGGGTGAGCATGGAATCAAGGGACGATCTTCTCCAAGACTGTGACTCCGCCCTGGCCCTTATGCGGCTCGCCTGTTTGCAGCAATGGTCCTCCCCCCGCCGTGACAGCATAGTGAGATAGGAAAGTTACCGTTAATGGGGCAATAAACAAAGCAGCTCTGCGGAGGAACATTTCGTAGAGATCTCTGAGGCAGATTCGTTTGAAGTGAGGGAGTCAATCAACAAGCTGTTCCGCCACTCAGACTAAGCATGTGGTGATACGCGCATCATACAGACACAAGCCTGCTTTCTGCAACCCTCCTGCCCCCAACAACTTGGTTCAGTGATTCCCCAAATCAAAGCCACTTAGCAGGGTCCTCCTCTCCTGTTTGTGCTTCTCCCAGCTCCGACAGCTGTGACTGGCTACCCTACTCTAGGGTAGAGAAAAGCTCCTGGCTACATGCATCTTTGACCTCCGAGTGGTCTTCTCCTCTGGGTTCTTCTCCCCCTCCATATCCTTGTCCAAGATTTCCTGCTACTGGCTCGGTCCACTTTCTACTAGCTTATGAGCCACCGAAGTATCCACAGTGGCCTTCACAGTGGAGGTGGGGTCGCCACCAAATATCGAGTCTTTGTGGAACCGGCTGCTCGTGAGTGCAGCACTGAAGTGGTGATTTGCATCCTATGCCTTGTGGTAGGCGTTCTGCAACTCCTTCACTTTGACCCTGTGCTGCAGAGTGTCCTGGTCATGTCCCCTTTCTGCCATGCATCGTAAAATCTGTTAGGAGATATCCTAATTCCTGCAGCTGGACCTGGGAACTGGACTGGATAGCCTTCTCTTCCTAAATGTTGATGAGGTCCAGCAGCTCAGCATTGGGGATCACCTGGTGCGTGGAGCAGGTATGGCCACCTGGAAAGATGCGCTGAGAACACTACACGCATCACTGAGCAAACAGGAAGGGGAATTTCAAAATTCCCAAGGAATTTATGGGCTGGGGCTGGGGGATTTGGATGCAGGAAGGGACTCTGGGTTTGTGGGGGCTCAGGGCTGGGGCAGAAGATTGGGGTGTGAGAAGCATTAACTTGGGAATGTTGCGGGTGAGTTTTACTGGTACTGTCTGCATTGGTGCTGGATGATGGTGGGATATCAGGGTGTGACTTCACTTGAGGGATGATACTTTAGCACGTAACCTGAGTCCAAGAGGTGGTTGAGGCCAGGTGACACCTTCTGCCTGGGAAACTGGACGAAGGCTGGAGGAGGGGCTGGGGGTGTGGCTACGTGAGACTGCTGGAGGGGGTTTCAGTTTGGAGCTGGCCGGAGAAATGGAGCGAGGTCCAGAACTGGGGTCTGGGCTCCCTACCCCCCAAGATGGACCTGACTCAGGGGTCCTGTTCTCTGTACCCACAAACTCTGTTTTAGACTGTGTTCCTGTTGTCTAATAAACCGTCTGTTTTACTGTCTGGCTGAAAGTCACAGTGAATTGCAGGAAGTGGGGGGGTGCGGGGCCCTGACTCCCCCCACGCAGTGACATGGGGCATGGGGTTGGGGCATGGACTTATCTCTGGCGGCTTCCAGTCAGTAGTACAGCAGGGGTGCTAAGGCAGGCTTCCTGCCTGTCCTGGCACCACAGACGATGCTGTGCCGTGGAAACAGCCAGCAGCAGGTCTGGCCCCTAGGTGGAGGCACGCAAGCGGCTCTGCATGGCTGTTGCCCATAGATACTGCCCCACCCCAGGAGTGCAGAGCCAGTGCTCAGGGAGGGGGCAGAGTGCGGAGCCTCGTGGCCCCCCTGCCTAGGAGCCGTACCTGCTGCTGGCTGTATCTGGGGCGCATTACAGTGTCAGAACAGGTAGGAACTAGCCTGTCTTATCAGGGCAGCACCGCCGACAGGACTTTTAACTGCCCGATCGGCAGTGCTGACCAGAGCTGCCATGACCCAGTGCCTTACATTCTGCAACCCAGTACTGGGTCATGACCCATAGTTTGAGAACCACTGATTTAAGGTATTTGTAAGACACCATTACACTCCCACTACCTGTAACAATAGCATTCTCCTTCTCAAACACAAGCACAGCTCACTGTCCTAAACAAAGGCACATGAAAGACAGGTGGGGAGGAGTGGGTTTGCTGAGTATTGTCTTGTGAAGGTTTGTGTCTGTGAGAGATCTGTGAAAGACCAGAGAAGCCGAGAGAGAAGGCAGCTCCAGCTGCAGCCACAGCACTGCTGGTAGTGTGGCCCTAAGAAAAAGTTAAGAGAACTTGTGCTCTGAATGCTGGTTGAAAGGGGCTTGGAGCTGTGAGCAAAGAAATTGTCTCCTGCTGTTTGATTCCTGCTGTGTTCAGAGAAACCAGGCTTTGCACATTCTTTTGTTAAAACAAAAAACAGGCCAGGATTGTATCAAACACTCATCTGACTCACTCATAGATTTCTCCTCCTAATAGAAAAACCTGCAGGACTGTGAAGTTTAGTTAACTATTCAGGTCAACAGTATTGGGAGGAAACACAAGGAGGAGGGTGCAACGGGCGTGTGTGTGTGTGTGTGTGTGTGTGTGTGTCTCCTGATTCATGCTGAGAAAGCAAGGCAATCGGCTAGTTATCTTAGGTGCATTTACACAAAGGCAAGAAGCCTGGGAAGTAAGCAGGAAGAATTGGAAGTCTTAGCATAGTCAAAAAACTATGATGTAATTGGAATAACAAAGACGTGGTGGGGTGACTCACATGACTGGAGCACTGTCATGAATGGGTATAAACTGTTCAGGAATGACAGGTACGAGAGGAAAGGTGGAGGAGTTGCATTGTATGTAAGACAGCAGTACAATTGCTCAGAACTCCAATATGAAACTGGAGAAAAGCCTGTTGAGAGTCTTTGCGTTAAGTTTAGAAGTGATAGCAACAAGGGTAATGTCATGGTGGGTATGCTATAGACCACCAGACCAGAGGATGAAGCTTTCTTCAGACAATTAACTGAAGTTTCCAGAACACAGGCCCCGGTTTTAATGGGGGACTTCAATCATACTGACATCTGCTGAGAGAGCAATATAGCAGCGTGCAGACAATCCAGGACGTTTTTAGTGAGTGTAGGGGACAATTTCCTGGTGCAACTACTGGAGGAACCAACCAGGGGTTGTTCTCCTCTTGACCTGCTGCTTATGAACAGGGAAGAACTGGTAGGGGAAGTAGAAGTGGGTGGCAACCTGGGCAGCAGTGACCATGAGATGGTTGAGTTCAGGATCTTCACAAAAGGAAGAAAGGAGACGAACAGAATATGGACCCTGAACTTCAGAAAAGCAGACTTTAACTCCCACAAGGAACTGATGGGCAGGATCCCCTAGAAGGCTAATATGAGGGGGAAAGGAGTTCAGGAAAGCTGTCTGTATTTTAAAGAAGCCTTACGGAGGGCGCAGGAACAAACTATCCTGATGCGCAGAAAGAATAGCAAATATGACAGGTGACCAGCTTGGCTTAACAGTGAAATCTTTGGTGAGCTTAGAAAAGAAAGCTTACAAGAAATGGCAACTTAGTCAGATGACTAGGGAGGAGTATAAAAATATTACTCGAGCATGCAGGGGTTAATCAGGAAGGCCAAAACACAGCTGGAGTTGCAGCTAGCAAGGGATGTGTAGGGTAACAAGAAGGGTTTTTACAGGTATGTTAGCAGCAAGAAAAAAGTCAGGGAAAGTGTGGGATCCTTAATGAATGGGAGAGGCAACCTAGTGACAGATGATATGGAAAAAGCTGAAGAACTCAATGCTTTGTTTGCCTTGGTCTTCATAGACAAGGTCAGCTCCCAGACTGCTGTCTGGGCAACACAGTATAAGGAGGAGGTAAGCAGCCCTCAGTGATGTAAGAACAGGTTAGGACTATTTAGAAAAGCTGGACATGCACAAGTCCATGGATCCAGATCTAATGTATCTGAGGGTCCTGAGGGAATTGGCTGATGTGATTGCAGAGCTATTGGCCATTATCTTAGAAAACTCGTGGCAATTGTGGGAGGTCCTGGATAATTGGAAAAATGAAAATATAGTGTCCATCTTTAAAAAAGGGAAGAAGAAGAACCCAGGGAACTACAGAGCAGTCAGCCTCACCTCAGTCCCTGGAAAAATCATGGAGCAGTTCCTCAAGAAAACCATTTTGAAGTATTTGGAGGAGAGGAAGGTGATCATGAAAAGTCATCATGGATTCACCAAGGGCAAGTCATGCCTGATCAACCTGATTGCCTTCTATGATGAGATAACTGGCTCTGTGGATATGGGAAGAGCAGTGGACATGATATATCTTGACTTTAGCAAAGCTTTTGATACCGTCTCCCACAGTATTCTTGCCAGCAATTTAAAAAAGTATGGATTAGATGAATGGACTACAAGGTGGATAGAAAGCTGGCTAGAGTGCTGGACTCAATAGGTAGTGATCAATGGCTTAATGTCTAGTTGGCAGCTAGTATCAAGCGGAGTGTCCCAGGGGTTGTTCCTGGGGCTGGTTTTGTTCAACATCTTTATTAATGATCTGGATGATGGGATAGATTGCACCCTTAGCAAGTTTGCAGATGACACTAAGCTGGGGGGAGAGGTAGATACCTGGAGGGTAGGGATAGGGTGATCTAGACAAATTGGAGGATTGGGCCAAATGAAACCTGATGAGGTTCAACAAGGATAAGTGTAGAGTCCTGCGCTTAGGACAGAAGAATCCCATGCATTGTTACATGGATAGAAGCTGGTTATGAGTCAGCAGTGTGCCCTTGTTGCCAAGAAGGCTAATGGCATATTAGGCTACATTATTAGGAGCATTGCCAGCAGATGAGGGAAGTGATTATTCCCCTCTATTTGGCACTGGTGAGGCCACATCTGGAGTATTGCATCCAGTTTTGGGCCCCCCTCTACAGAAAGGATGCGGACAAATTGGAGAGAGTCCAGGGGAGGGTAACAAAAATGATCAGGGGGCTGGGGCAAATGAATTACAAGGAGAGGCTGAGGGAACTGAGCTTGTTTAGTCTGCAGAAGAGGAAAGTGAGGGGGGGATTTGATAGCAGCCTTCAACTACTTGAAGGGCGTTCCAAAGAGGATGGACCACAGCTGTTCTCAGTGGTAGCAGATGACAGAACAAGGAGCAATGGTCTCAAGTTGCAGCGTGGGAGGTCTAGGTTGGATATTAAGAAACACTATTTCACTAGGAGTGTGGTAAAGACCTGGAATGAGTTACCTAGGGAGGTGGTGGAATCTCCATCCTTACTGGTTTTTAAAGCCTGGCTTGACAAAGCCCTGGCTGGGATGATTTAGTTTGTATTGGTCCTGTTTTGAGCAGGGAGTTGGACTAGATGACCTCCTGAGGTCTCTTCCAACCTAATTTTCTATGATTCTAAGATTGCCAACCCCAAACCTAAATTCAGTGTAATGGATAGTGGATTAGGTCTTAAATTAGTGAGTAAAAGCTGTTAATACCACCCCCAACTGGATTCTGTATATTGAGGAAAAATCTGTGTTGAGGCCAAACAAAGCCGTGATATTTGGGAACATTTGTGCCACTTCTTCCTATAATTGTGAACTATCTAAATGCATTTATCTTTCACAGTTCCAAAACAAAAGATCTCTCTTTTGTCAAATATGGATGCTGATTTCAACTGAGGATGGGACTCTGAAGAAAGAGCCCCTTGTGAATATAAGAAGGTGTGTAATAGGATGGCTGCCGACACAGTCTTTATCACGCTGTTGCAGTTCATACTCCTTTGTAAATTGAGTAGCTTTAATTAAAAGGTAAAAAGTTCATAATGAGTAGCTTTAATTAAAAGGTAAAAAGTTCATAATGAAATTCTGGCTAGTCATATCTGGCCTAGGGCCAGATATGACTAATTTAGAGATTTCCCTGGGAAACATATTTTTCCCTTGGGTGTTAAATAAAGCAGTCCTGGAATAAAGCTAGAGATTAATTTGATGGGGGAAATGATTACAAAGCTGGGGAGAGACAGCCACTGTAAACCTTAAATGACCCCTGCCCAATAGCGAGGGTGAAGGAAGCTCAGAGAGGCCTGGTTCAAGAGTCCCTGGGGGTTCCCTGGTTGGGGTGTGTGGGGGGGGTGTGCACTGCAGCGGCTGCTGGGCTCAGGGTTGTCACTTCCTGTGTCAGACAGCAGCCAGCACATGTCCTTTGCAGAGCTGGGAGTTGCTAAAGGCCATCATTTCATGCATGGCTTGGTAAATTGTGCAAGAAAGGTCATTGCCAAATGAATAGCTAAGCCAATTTTCAATAAGGGGACCATCTGTGATCAAATGTTTTAATAAGTTTGAAAACCAGTTTTCCCCCTTCTCTTTATTTCTTACAGTTCACTCAGTGCATTTAATGTGTGTCATCCTCTGCCTCACAAGGAATAAACCATCCAAGTTTAGGGTTCTGTGTTTACCTGAAGCATTGTTTCAAACCAATAGGCTCATGCATAATATGTGTTTCACATAGAGCCTGATTCTGTAAGGTGCTGAGGACAACCAGTTCCCCTTGACTTCAGTGAGAGGGAAGGATGCTCAGCACTTCACAGGGCTGGTGTATCAGATAAACAAAATATATTTATACAATAAGTGCTGTTAAAAAAGTTAGTTCTGTTTTTTAGTGGTGGTCCTGGTCTCAGCAGCATTCTCTCTTTTTAGGAACAGAGAATACTGCAGGAACTAATAACGCTTTAAAACCTGGAAAGAGCTCTAAAAATACTCACTGATCGTTAAGCTAGCCAGTTGTTTGCAATATCTCTTTACTGATTTCAGTTCCACAAAGCTGACGAAGTCTTAACATAATGCTGCTGCTTCTGAGTGTAGTGAGAATTGAGTTATTTGACTTTTGCAATTCAGTGAATTATGGTTAAATTGTTACAATAGTGGGTGAATCCTCTGAATATAGCTTGGCAATATTTTTATACCTAATGTCTAAGGTGATAGGTTTCAGGCAACTTGGATATCATTGTGCAAGAACTTTTTTCTTTAAAAAGGTCAAATTATACTTGATGCTAATATTGTTCTTTCCTGAGATGTCTGTGAGTTTTCTGCCTCTGTGTGAAAGGAGAATTTGACCCTTCATAATTAAACAGTACATCATCTGTGAGGTAGGTATATGCTTACAGATGAGTAAAGTGAAGCAAATTGAGAGAAAGTAAACTGTCTAGGGTCATTCTGCGAGTCAGTAACAGTTAGAAATAGACTGCTTGTCTCTCTGCTGTTAACCATTAGACCACACTCCCCTCAGGCAAGTTTTCTCAATATTTCTTTAACTCAATGTTGGTGTCGTTTGCTCCTGTTGACAAATGTTCCCCAAAACCAGATAATGTTTTAGAGGAAAAACTGAGTAATATTTTCATATTGGCTTTAAAAGACTAAATATTAATATAAAACATCCCATAGTGGTGGAAAATCTAAATCTATTTTGAAGTCTATAATTCTGGGCTTCTGGGAAAAATCCCTTTGATTCTCATGTTCTTCTCAGAAGTGTAATTTCACACTTCTTGAAGTTGTTTAACAATCTTTTTAGACAGGCTACCTGCTATGTATGTAGAGATCCCTTTAACAGGCTTATTTTTCAATGTATCCTCTGCCCTTCAAAAATAAACCCTCTCTATTTAAATATATAACAGATCAAAATTTTGATGAATTTCTACCTTAGTCTACTAAATCAGTGGAATTCAGTGTTCATTATAGGGATTATTGGAATAGCAGTTCATTTTTCATGCATATGTTGCGACACCTAGGCGCTCTATGGTAAGTTAAAGATGTTTTAGTGTTAGTTGTGCTTTTCCTGCTTCTGCTGGTTAACACTGGCCTTTTGATATGTTTGCACCTAATTTCCTTAATTTTAAAAAGAAAAAAACCCCATGAAAATGCATAGAAATGTGATTCTGCAGCTTTTACTCAACTGAGTAGTCTTGTTCACATGGAGTCTAATTGAAAAGAATGTGGTTACTCCTGTGAGTAAGGTCTATGTAAGTGCTTTCAGAATTAGACTCTATATGTTTGGGTATTTTTTCAAACTTATTTCATTAAAATATCAATTCAGACAACATGTATAGCTGTAAACTATCAAAATAATATCTATATTTCAAAGTTAAAGACCTTAGACCTTAGCTATTTCTCAATTCAGCTTTCTTTGCTACCAAAAGCAATTAGAGCATATTTTGCACTAAGTATTTGCCAAATATATCTAAGCTGTTTTTTGATATTTAAACAGTAAACTTGTTATATGCCCTTGTTGGACCCAGCTTTTGTTCTTGTGGATTTAGCCTGTGACTTAAGATCTTGCATTCCTACTTTCATCCACGGGTGACTTGCTTGGCTCAATGATAAACTCTTGGAAAAGGATTTATAACTCCAATGACACAATCTTAACTATAGTAACATTACCAGGCATCTGTATAATCTTTATAGAAGAGATCTGTGTCAAGAAATGAACTAATGCTTAAATCTTCAAATATTTGTTAACAAATTACAGGGTTATATTCAAATGCTTTTCTAGAGGAACTAAAGCAAGAGTCAGTAATCTTCAGCACGCGACCCATCAGGGTAATCCTCTGGTGGACTGCGAGACATTTTGTTTACATTGGCCGTCTGCAGGGATGGCCCCCCGCAACTCCCAGTGGCCACGGTTCACCATTCCTGTGGATTACCCTGATGGGCTGCGGACCGAAGGTTGTCGACCCCTGGACGAAAGCAATGTATATTTTGAAGTCTTCTTAGTATTTTAAGGCCAAAGACCAAAAGAAAAAGTATATAGCTACTGGAGAATTTTATCATGGAGTTGTCAAGGGCAATAAAAATGTTATGAGTTGAGGTACTGATTTTTGGACTAAGGTAATGGCAGGCAAGTCAATGATTGGTTGGTTTGTACTGCAACATAGCCCAGCCACCCCAGCCACACTGTGCAAGGTGGTGTACAAATGCATAGACAGTCCCTACTCTGAAGGGTTAATAGTCTGCATAGGTGGTTCTCAACCTATGGCCCAATCAGCCCACAGCTGCAGCCCATGTGACATCCTCAGGACCATACAGGCAGGGTATATATTCTGTGGATGCTGCCCACATAACGCATATGTGACCTACAGTGATAAATAGGTTGAGAACCACAGGTCTACATGGACAAGATGAAGATTGGGATAAAGGCATGCAACATAAGAGCTGGGTGGTAATGGATAAATGGCATTTTAGTCCCACGTTTTAAAACTGCATCATGGCAGATGGAGTGAAATGAGAGAGAAAGTGAGATGGGATGGGGAAGGGCACACACTAAAAGCAGAAGCTAAGGAGAGGGAAGGATGGTGGGGTGCTTGGAATTCAGGGCCAGACTAGGGTCATGGGGCAGGAAGGAGGACAGACATGCAGCCAATCACCAGAGGGAAATATCTAGAGTCTAAGCTAAAAGTTAGTCTGACCTGAAGAGTGTCCAGAGGGATGAAGTTGTGTGGGGTAAGGCAGCACAGGGACAAGGTGCCTGGAGTGGGGTGCTCCTATACTGATTTGGAGGACAGGAGGGGAAGAGGACCCACAAAATTGCCCTTTCCCAGAGTGCATCTTCTCTGGGAGTAGTGTCTCAAGCTTTCAGCTCTGGCTTAATCCTGGGTGCTGCTCCTTCTAATTCCCCTGTGCTCCAGTGTCTCTGAATGACCCCCAGTGTAGGTCAGGAGGGATGATGGAGCAGGGCAGAGACTCCCAACTGGGCTGCCATCCCTTGTCACTGATGCTGTGGATGTTGTGGGAGTTCTCAGGGCTGCTGTTGCTCATGGCATTGCTGTTTTTACCTCCCTGCGAGAGCGCTGCCCTGATTTGGTCCAAGTCTGGTGACTGGGGGGAGAGTGTGGGGAGAGCGTGAAGGGAGGCAGAGGGCACCTTTTCAAGTGATGTAAACAACTTAGATACTTTTTAAATGATGAATATTTGTCTGGATTTTATTTTCCATATTCAGGTATTGTTGGGCGCAATTTCTTCTTCCAATCACCCTCCTCCTCCCCTCTAGTTTTTGAATGGAAGGGAGTTGTAGGGAGAGGCCCCTGTCTTGGATTGCTGGAAAGCTTTGCTGCTTGCAGCCTGTGTTACTACAGAATCAGTGCGTGGAGCTCTGAACCTGACTGCAGCTCCCTCCCTTCCCTCATGTGCAGGACAGTGTAACACACTCCGGGAAGGAGGAGAGGGGGAGAGAGAGAGAACCTGCTTTGTAGAATGCACTGTAATTTTCTGCCACACTTTAAGGATGTAATGCTGACAATCTGCTCAGTTCTTAAGAAGCTGGGAGGAATTTTGAGGCTGCTGTCCAGTAGAATTGCTGCAGCAACCCATACAATTGCCTTTTTTTTTTTTTTTTTTTAAGAGATGATGCTGACCGTTTTTTGCCAAGGGTAAAAAGCAAATCTCAGTTGCGAGTGGCTTTCTTAAAACTTGATCATGGGGGATTTTAAGCAATAAAGAGCTGCTGGGTTTCTGTTTACTGCAGTGAGAACAAGTTGTAGGATGAAATCCAGGGATTAAAAGACCCATTTTCCACTTCGTTGTTTGCAAAGAAATCTACTGAAATGACTTTGAGGATCTTAAGCTTGGAACGATGTGGCGGGAGAATGCAGTGAGTATTTCCCTTTCTGAGTGCATGGTTAGTACTTGCAGATGGGCTCTTAGCTATGGAATGACACACATGTAAAATGTTGCAGTCTCTCTCCGTCTTTAAAGCCTCGGTTTTCCTTGGTAGTCAACACTTATGAAGCTTATCGTAAATGTTGCTTTTTTATTTGCAAACATGCCATCATCCTAAATGTAGCTATGGATACTTTAAGAAGTATCTTTTTTTTTTTCTAGAAATATTGAGCACTAAATCAAAGCCAACGGAGCTTTTCCTGGGGAAATTTGCTATTCTGTGTCTCGCTGGCTGTTTACGATGATCTGAGAAGCAGTCTGCTCTTTATCAAGATAAAAAAAGAACCATTTCCCATATTGATTCAGCTGTTCCCTCCGCCCCCGTTATGCTTGTTTTGAACCTGTCAAGAAAACTCCTGTCCTTGATCTTGTGAATTAGTTTAGCATCCAGCTATCCACTCCCGGTTAGATGTCTCACTTCCTCGGAGCTCAAAGCCAGACCCTGCCGGTGGAGGCAATAGACGGTTACTAGCACAAAATATTTCCAACCTCCATGGGTGGGAGGGGGAAGGACTTCCAGGGAAGATTGGCAACCCTGTCACTTCTGTTGAGGGAGATCTTCTCGCATCTATTTTTACTTAAAGGGAGGGGGGGGGCAACAACTTTCTCAGCTTGTCACTTTGTTCATCGTGCTTGTTTCATGTGCACATCAGAGTCGGGAAGACGTTGCAATCGGACTTTCGGGCTGACTAATGTTCTTCATCTGTCTCCTTTCCCGCCCCCCGCCCTTAACTCTTCCCCTTCAGCTCCCTTTCGCATCTCTTCCTGCTTGGGTAGCTGCCTCCCTTGGATGCGATGCGGAAAGTAAGCTGCAGCGAGCCTCCTGTATTTGGGCCGAGGGATGGAAGCAACCCCGGCCTCTTGGTGTTGAGGCTAACAAAGAAATGCCAAACTTCGCCGCGTGCCAAATAGCAGCAACTACATTTTCTGGCATCCTCGGTAGGTTGCAAAGTTTGTGTCCCGGCAGTGCGCCGTGCGGCCAGCAAGCGGCGCTACTGCTCTGCGCTTGGAATGGAAAGGGGGGATTCTGGCGCTGTTGTCATACGCACGAGGAGGTACTTTGCAGGATTTCACATCCCGTTTGGAGAGGGTGGGGGGAAGAGGTGCTTGTGCCTACAGATGAATTGGTGCAATTAATGCTTTCCAGTGCAGTCTCGTTTGTTAAGGAAACCATGAGTCCAAGGGTGGGGGAGAGCAGCTTCTTTCCCGAGTCTGCGAGATGAAGCAGCTTCACATCTGCAGGGGTTTGGGTTAATTTATTTATAAACCTTTCTTCGCTGCCTCTGCTGCTGCAGTCATCAGAACAACCTGGCATGCAGCACAATAGCTTGGGAAGCACAGTGCAGCTGAGCTGCGATTCAGTGGTGTCAGAAATTCCCACCCCCACACGGAGGGAAAGCTACAGAGAGACTCCTGGTCCTGTTGTTCAGCAGCAGATGATGCTGATGGATACTGACTGACGATGGGGACATTATAGCTAGCGGGGTGAGAAGGGAGATCAGGAAAAGGCAGCCCCTTGATTGGACAGCCTTGCTAGTATGTTCTGCATGACGCTTCCCAGCAAGCCTGGCACTGTGTGTTGCAGAGGGACTCCCCTCCCGAGGCCAGCAAAGGGGTCTGGAAATCCCTGGGAACATGGTGGCAAAAGGAGACATTGTGCTTGGCTGCCTCGGATCACCCTCCCTGTCCATGGCTCATATCCCTCTCCCTCTTCAGCCCCCTAAAGAGCCAGTGGGGGACCAGAGCAAATCAATGCACTGATACTCATTTATTGAGCATGCTGTCCCCCAACACCAGTGACAACTTGCTTGCTGAGATCCCCAGTTCAGAGATGCTAAAGTGACTGTAGAGTAGGGGAAGGAGAGAGAGCGAGAGAGCAATAGGTTAGAGTAATGTGTGTCTGAATCTGTTCCAGACATGCAGTAGTTATGCATGAGCAGCAGCCATCTGAGAGATTTAAAAATAAAATTACATTTCTGGGGTTCTGCAAGATGGGTGGGGTGCAGGGGCGTTGGGTTCTAGTGCCTTTCTGGGCTAATTTTATGGGAAAAGTGCATCTCCCTTTTAGGCTGTCACCAGATTTCAAAATACAAATTCCTGGTTGAAAAGAAAGAAAAAAATCCCCCCATGCTAATTAGTTCACTCATTTAATTTTAACTAGATCAGAAACATTAAATGGTGCCTTTCCCCAGAACTTGCACTGCATTTTTTCTGTTTGCTGTAGACAATTCATAACACTGTCACTGGGGAGCTAATTTCATGGGATAGTTAAAATGATGTCAGACTAGGGCTAAGGTGAAGAGCCATTGGAGGAAGCTAATTAAGATGCATTCTATGCAGATATTTTGCATCAAAAGCCTGGTGAGGGACTACATAGCATATTTTGCTCTTTTTTCTCATGCAATGTGATCACTTCTACAGGGGATAAAGCTGGCAAAGATGGGGAAAATTGGCTATGCTCTCCTGGTACTCCAAGCTCTTCTGGCGCAATTGGATCTTGTTCATGGAGCAGAGAAAAGTTATCCCATACTCAACATTGCAGTTATCCTGAGGAGGACCAAGTATATCACAGAGCGAGACATCCGAGCTCTCTGGAGCAGGGAAATGTCAGCAGACCTGGCCATTGATGTCAATGTAGTGACCCTTTTGGTGAACCAGACTGACCCTAAAAGTATTATAACGCATGTTTGTGACTTGATGTCAGGCACCAAGATCCATGGGGTAATTTTTGGAGATGATACTGATCAGGAGGCGATAGCTCAGATTTTGGATTTTATTTCATCTCAGACTTTTATTCCAATTCTGGGAATTCATGGTGGCTCCTCCATGATCATGGCAGATAAGGTAGGACATTTTAAAAAATGATTTAAAGCTTTTGTTGCACCAGTGTAACTTCATCATGCATACTAACTTCAGAACATGTGCACTGCAAGCAGCTCAAAAGAAGATGCCTCTAACAGCCTATATTCTGATGTTTAAAAGGAAAATTATCATGAAGCTTTCTACTGAAGTACCACCCAATATCCTGAAAAGATTTTGAGGGGGGAGGGTCATGCCTGTAATTTGTTTGTTTATATAAGGAACATTCTTACCGACAGTTTAGTTACAACCAAGCTGGATTCCGATCAACCTAGGAATGCTACGTACAGTTGATGACCCCAAAGATAGATGGCTTATTTAACCTAATTATGACAATGCAATGTTTTGTCCTGTTTTACATCATGAAGAAAAGGTATAACGTTATTGGCAGACACTAGAAACACTAGGTGCCACACTAGGAAAGATCACATATAATGCACTTGATGAGGATAGTGCTAGTAGAGGACTTAGAGGTTTTTGATAAGTGTACAGATATTCAGGTTAGATTTGATTCCCCCTCTGCCATTAATAGCTTAATGTGGGTGACATCAGTCTCATATGAAGAACCCCCTTTGATTTTTATTTAGTTACAGCGATTCAGCAAGAACCTGCGTTACAGTTAATTAGACTCTCATGTGGTAGCAGGTGTGTTTTGTCTATGAACTCTTAAGATAATGCAAACTGATTTTTTTTTTTTTTTTTTTAGGAAAATGTTTTTCCATATAATCCATCCTCAGGTTATGAAATAATAGAACAGTGACTAATACACCCAGCACACATTCCTTACTCCAGGTGGCAGAAGCCTAGCAAACTCCTACTCTATAGGATACAATCTTGTCGGGTGTTCAGCGCTCAAACTCCTAAGAGTTGAGGGTGCTCAGCACCTGGAAGAATCATGCCCTTTACCAAGACCAGTTCCACTGTTACCCCATCATTCAGCCAACAAATGCTAAGAAACAATCATCTGATGCTGAAGAGCCCATATCCCAGCCTTGGTTGTCGCTTATGTAAAGAGATGAGGATTATTCAACACAACATTTGCTGAGTAGAAAGTCATTTATTAGCTTTTCAGGAAATATTTTTTCAGCACATCATACCCTAAAACCATTATTAAGGGCAAAATATTACTAAGAAATGAGGAATGATTGATTCAGCTGTAAACAGCTTTTCTGTAGCACTAAGACAAGGGAGGTGCAGGGACTGTCAAATATTGGGTAGTAATTCACACAGATTCAGAGAAATATTGAAAATAATTATTTAAAGTGGCCCAGATATATTTTTAACAGTGAAGAACAGAAGAGATGGGATTATTTATGATCTTTGAAGAAGGAATCAGGAATCATTCCTGACTTAGAAACAGCGGCATTTCACTCTTTTTACTAATTGCTAGGACTAAAGATGTTCTTTCAGTCTCAGTATTCTGAGTGACCTTTATCGTTACAACTGACACTGTTGTATAATGGTTCAGTTAATAAATGTTTGAATTGTAGTGGAAATTCTATAGGAGGGCCTTATGTCCACATGAACAACCACAGAGTTCATTATGATTGATATTACTACCTTAAATACTAAAGGGAGATATACTGATTAGATCATGGGGACTATTACATTGGGAGCTATTGAACTATCCTTAAGGTTATAAAATCTTTATAAAACTAATACATACAATATATAAATAGATGAGCTGAAGTTGTTATGTTAGTCAAAAAAACTTGCATCTGAGAATCCCACTTGCCACAAATTATAAAAAACTAGAGATGGGGGTGAGAACTCAGTAGTTAATCTTATCCATGTCTCCAGTGACTGATTCAGGGTCATTAACTTACATACATACACGCATATGTGTAATATAGAGTCAACTAGAATGTAGAATAAATACACATTAATTTAGATCACTAAAACAGAGGTATTTCAATAGTATGTTAATCCTGTAATTTACTATTTATATTTCTGCTTTGACATCTGTATTTTAGTGGTTATTCCTACTTGACATTTAAAAATGCTTGCTTTCAGGTGAAACTTAATTTTCAAGATCTCCGCTTGGGAGAAGAATAGTTCTGTGCAGTTGTTTAAACAAATCAATGGAACCTTCTTAAAGTAGTTAGCCAGCCGAACAAAGCCTTTGCATACAGATAACTATAAATTGCCTTAATCTTAGATTGGCTTTTGGCGTGTACTTAATATGTTTCAGTGCTGGGCTTTGGACATCGACAGAAATAATATTTACGTATTTGGCTTTTTAAACTCCTTTTGGGACATAAATTCCTCTGTAGCACAGGTGAAATTCACTACATTGTTGAAGAAGAGTGAAAGGGCTGGAATTGTGAAACCCACTTCCCAAACCAATGCTAGGATTTGGGGCTGAAACCCAAACTACCTAATGATGACTATTGTAGTTTATAGAGCTGAATTAGCATCCAGGGTCTGTGCCCTTTTGTCCTGCGATATTGGAGGTCACTGAGTGCATAAATGACAGTTTTCTTGTCCCATCTCCTACCCCACTACTGCTCTCTGCACTAGCCTAGGGTGAGTCAGCATAGAAACCCTTTCTCTAGAGCACTGGGTATCACAGTGTGGCCATTCAGTTCCTGGATCCTTTCTGTGTGACCCTAACGCAAGACTTCAGTGCTGTAGAGAGCCTTATGATAGTCTTCTAATGCTACTGGTGACTTTCACTTGCAGATGTGCATATATTCTTAATTCTCAGTCATTTCAGCCAAGTTATTCAGTGAACCATAAAGGCACGAAAGGAGCCCATTAACTCAGTGATTTCAATATTAAGTATTATTTACAAGATGCTCAAGTGCATCAACATGAATTGGACATTAGACCTCTGAAAAGCATAACCTTTTGTTGTTTTGGTAACGATCCTACAACCCCTAAGATTTCAATGGGACGGCTTGTATCAGTAAGGATTGCAGGCTTGTGCCATACTTTATATTGGCAATACCTCCTAAATGTGTTCATTCAAATATATTTGAAGCTCAGAGTCACTCCTTTAACTTTCCCACTAGGATTTGCCTCAGATAGCCTGTGTAACATTACAGGCTGATCTGTGATTTTTTGCAGTAGCGAGTCTCTGACCTTTGAGTTTCCTTGTTTGGTTGTCACAGTAGGAATGTCTATTATATGTACCATATTTACAATCACATGGCCATGTTGGGTTTAATTTTGCAAAATAAGAAGCTTTCTGTACTAATTTCTTGGACAGTTTAAAAACAAAACCAACACTCCCTCCCATAAACTATAAGAGCATTAATTAGCAGGTGTCCTCAGTAAACTGTTTGTTTTGTATTGATCTACCTCTAAAAAACTCAGTACAGACTTTTCTAGTCCTGTTGCTCATTAGAAACTTTTAATAATATACATACACATTTTCTAAGAGGCATTTCCTGTATTGGAATTACTGACAGCCCTAAAGATACATGGCATATTCCAGGGGGATTATCATTAGGAAGTGGTACTACTTGAAATAACTCTGGGAGTGTTGAGCTAAGGAGATTAACCCTTAAAAAAGAAAATTAAGCATTAATGTATAATTATTGGCACACTTTCTGAAAGCACTTTACATTGATAAATTACATTAATATAAGGTAGATTTTTCTCTAGTTCTGTGACGTCTGTTGTACTTTAGAACATTTAAAAGCAGCTTGATATTCCTTTTTAAATGAACATTCCTAATGTATTACTAAGTGAGGAGCTGAAAGTATTAATATAAAGTGAATTTATAAATATTTTCCATTACTTTGTTGAGGTTTTCTTTAGGTGTTCCAATGGATTATTTGTCCTTGTATTTGAAAACTTGATATCATTTTAATGCTTTTATTATCCATCACCAGTTTTCATGATGTATATATTGTCTGATCTTTTCTCAGTGAGATAAAAAACAATATTTTGTGCAGCATTACACAAAACGTGGAATCACAGGCAGAATGTTACTTCCGTGTTTGTATAGTCCCTTAAAAAATCAATGGGAATAACCATGTGCTAAGGACTATTTGTGTGTTTGGGCTTATAGTCTGCAGTATTTTCTTTATTTCCCTATGCATCATATTAGCATTAAATGGTTCTAATTATGCTGTAAATGCCATATCTCATTGAAGTGAATAGTGAGATCACAAAATTTCTGCTGTTGTTGTTTGGGTGGAGACAGAGCTCTGTAAGATTGAGTTAACTAGGACACAGTACATGGTTTATATTATTCTTGCTGTATCTTCGCAACAAAAAAATAGACTTTTAAAAAGCCAAACCTCAGTATCTGTGCGACACTACATGAGTTAGCAGATCGAGGAAGAACCCTCAATTCATGAGATGTGCATCTTTCACTCTCCTGTCTAATTAGAGAGACACGGTGGGTGAGGTAATATCTTTTACTGAACAAACTTCTGTTTGGTGAAAGAGACAAGCTTTCAAGCTGCACAGAAATCTTCTTCATGTCTATGTAAGCTCAAAAGCTTCCCTCTCTCATAATAGAAATTGGTCCAGTAAAAACTATGACCTGACCCACCTTGTCTCTCTAATATTCTGGGGCCAACATGGCTACAACAACACTGCATACATATCTGCTGTCAAATGTTAAGTTGGCTTTTTTCTAGGATTTGGTTGCTTATTTCCAAGGAAGCTAAAATTTTCCTCATGAAGATTTTTCTAACCAGAAGTCGCTCTAGCAATCAAGCTGGGTTGGGGTGGAGAAAGGGAATGTTAACTCTTCTCAACATGTGGGGGTGCAAAGGATTGCCCAGCAAAAGAGCGGCACTGCAAGCTGACACATGCTGCCTGGCTAACATGCGGGAGTTGAAGGAGGACAAAACTGGTTTCATTTTCTTGACTGGAGAGAAGGATTAGTTTCCAGAAGTTTGAGAATTGCTGTCTATGGGATCTCATGCGCCTCAGTAAGATTATTTACATTCAATATCACTTTTGAACGTTTGCTTGATTTCGATGTAGCTGTGGATAGGACTAAATTCATATGGTCATAGATTTGTCTGGTCTATGTTTGAGGCTACTACATTAGAGCCTAAGGATCATGATCCTGCAAGCTGTGCTCATCTACGTGAATGGGGAATTATGCCTAAATAGGGCCCAATCTTTCAGTGTAGAAACAATGTAATTTCTCTCTTAAAATGCTATTTACATTTACTTCAACCTGCCATTTCTTACTGTGTGTTTAATTAGAAATTGTTAAGTGCACCTGGTGATGTGTTCAGCCAAACATTTAAACTATTAATAAACTGTTTTGTAGTCACTGCTGCATACGGTCCAGAAGTACAAAAGACACAACATTCACACTCAAGCAACCCAAGTCATTTTAAATTTTAACTTGATGGAAGCCCGGACTGCAAAACTAGAACACCAAACCTTCAGTTTGGCATTTAATCTCCTGCCCGCAAACATTCCCAGTAACTTCGGAGAGCTCTCTTTTTAAATACCTCTTGGAGGATACCAAGTTGGTTTTATATTTAATAACCTATAAAATAGTAATAGGACTTCTATAGAGTCCTTTGGCAATTACTTCATATATGCGGAACACTCACTCTTAGAAACTTACACAGTGAGCTGAACAGAAGGGAGATCCATATTGTATCTGTCAAAAATGTTTTCAGTTTGCACTATTTCTCATCCATTAATTGCACATGAGAACATGTTTACTTTAATTTGAACGGACAATTTAATAGTTTTTTATTTTTGCTACCCAGCTGACCAAGCTTAATGAATAAGCAGCCTCCCTTTTTGAATTTTCTTGTTTTGTTTTCTGATATGATTGTAATACAGGTGATGGCTTTGGACTGGCTTGAGGGGAGACCTGGGAATGGCTGTTTTGGTGGAAATACCCCGTAGGCTTTCTTGAAGAAAATAAGAACCTTTGAGGGCCACATTTATTCCCATTTCTATGTTAGAACTCTAGGAGTTAAAATCTGTGATCATCTGGGCCCAGCTTTGTGTTGTCTTTTCCTGAAGCTACCAAGTAATGTGGATTTTATCTGAAGGAGCCCAGCCTACTCAGTTTGGGTTGTTTCCAAACCATCTGTCACACTATTGTTTTTATCAGTCCTTGGGAGTCTTCTTGATTCTTTCATCTCTCTCCCTCACCCCCCTTTTTTTAAAGAAACATCATCACTGTCTTTTTCAATTAGCTGTAGTGTTTGTAGAGGGGGAAAATCTGTGCTTAAGATTTTGAGGTGCAGAAATTTACAGTTGGTTTATAAAAATTAAAATGCTTGAATTCTGGTTTTTGTGTTGCAGCGCTCCAATTACACAAACCTCATCCCATTTTTCCCATGTGGAGTGAGAGCCATTCTAAATCTAATACGGGAAAACCTGACTGCAAATCTCATGTCCACAGATATGTGATATTTCTTATCATATGATTGGGGCTTCCTACCAATTTCAATGAGACGGATGCTTTTTTCTTCTCCCTTGTGTAAATTTACACCTGAGTTAGCATATGGCTTCTCCTGTCTAGCAATATGTGGGATCTGGGGCGGGGGGGCAGGGTAGAGAGGGAAAGATACAAGGGAACCGAGTAGTGAGTGAGATAAAAGGGGTAGAGAAAATATAAGGTAAAATAAGAATAAATAAGAGCAAAGGTACTCTGCTGTCCTGTCCACATGCACATTGTTGCTGCTGGACATTAGCTAGCTAATTTGTCTGGGACTTTTAGCCCATCTGTTCCTTAACCCTGGCCACAATTTTCCCCTCTCTCTTTCACATGTACATGACAAGGGTCAAAGTGGTTAAACTGAAGAAGCTTGGGTACCCGTTGAGAATAGGAGTTCTATGGCAGAGCAGAAAAGCAGAGTCGGAGGAGAAACTATCCCTGTGTAAGTCACTGGATGGACAACTAAGGACGGGAGGACTAGTTAGGTGGGATGAGGTGGACTCTGCATAAGACCACATACTTGACAACACATTTGAAACAAGTAATAAAAGCAAATTGTCTCTTTCCAAGGCCTTGATTATCGTATTTGTCTGAATAGTGAGTGAATCTTCCTGCTTCCCTGAAGCAACTATTCATAAAAATATAATTAACTACTAACAACAAATCAAAATCCTGGTGGTATTCAGCATATCCCAGATCATAAACTGGTCCTAAATCTCCTTTCTATTAATGAGTCTATGGCAATTAAACATTAAATTTGGTGACAAGTTCAGGGAGAGGACAGATTTTAACAAACTCACATCTGGAAAATGACAAATTAAAAAGAAAACCCTCTGAGCTATAATGTACAGAAATATATAGTTCCAGGGAGAGTCTTTCTTGCTGCCACTCCATGGTTGCTGGGAGGCAGTGGGGGAGTAAAAGTGTATTGGAGGGTCATGGAGACAGCTACCTAAAAGATGTTAATGTTTTTGTGTGAACCTTCAAAATCACTTTTGTTTTGCATATTTTCAAAGAATTTTTTTATTTTAAAATTTTCTCAAATTTATATAATTTTTTGTTTTTGTTTTGTCATACCTCTATTTGTCAGTCTGTCTTTTCCTTTTCCTTTTCTTTTCACCACTGAAAAAGGGAAGGGAAAATGAAGGCAGAAAATGGATTTTTTTCTTTTTTCAAAGGAGCCTAAAGAAGTTGTTTGCTCTACTCTGACTGGAATTATATGGGAGCTAAGGGCCCTAAACTAAGCTCCCAGACTGATCTTTTGGAAGTGTTGTGCAGATTTCCTTTGAGAATGAGGACAGGTAGGACAGATTTAGAGTGTTCGCTTTGTGTAACATGTTCACCCACAGGTGACAGGGTGTTTTTGTCTTTTATCATTTTCCATCCCGAAGGAAGTCTTTCCTGAATCCCCACTTCTGGCCTTCATACAACTCCCTCAACCTCTCCAAGCTCATCAAAAGAAAGCTCCCTCCAGCTGAGGACACATCAACTCAAAGTAGCACCAGACTCTGCCAGAACAGCAGATGCAGTGGACATGTCTGCAGGTTTTGCAGCGATCAACACCCATCACAACACACCTTTCAAGATCCACAGATCCTACACATGCCTATCATAACATGAGGTGTACCTCATCCTGTGCACTAAATATAGGGTTGCCAATTTCTAATTGCACAAAACTGACACGCTAGCTCCACCCCAGGGGATTGGGGTGCAGGAGGGGGTATGACTCTGGGCTGGGGCTGCAGGCTCTGGAGTGGGGCTAGGGATGAGGAGTTTGGGGTGCAGGAGGAGGAGCCGGGTCCAGGGGAGGGGTCAGGGCTGGGGCAGGGGTTTGGGACTCAGGGTTGGGGTGTGGGCTTATCTTGGGCGGCACCCAGTCAGTGGTGCAGCTTGGCTAAGGCAGGCTCCTGGCCAGTGGGAGAGCGAAGCTGGTGCTTGGGGCGGGGGCAGCATGCGGAGCCCTGTGGCCCCCGCATCCCAGGAGCCACACCTGCTGGCCACTTCCAGGGTGCAGCGCAGTGCCAGGACAGGTACGGACTAGCCTGCCTTAGCCCTGCAGCACCAGTGACCTGACTTTTAAGGGCCCGGTCAGTGGTGTTGACTGAAGCCGCCAGGGTCCCTTTTCGACCAGGCGGACACCGGGCAACACTAACTAAATGCCCCAATTAGAATTATGTGGGTGAAATCAGACATTCACTGTGCTCTTGAATGAAATAACACAGGAGAGTGATAAAAGACAAAAGCACCCTTTCACAAAGCGATTGCTCTCTCTCTATGTTGCCTGATCCCTTTTAAGGTTAATAATGTTTGGATTGAGGGCCAATAGATCTGACTGTGATAAGGTTCTTGCCCCAGAATCAGGATAAGCAGAACTAAAACTATGAAGTTCAATATCTTGTGGGGAGCCTTATGGTGGAGGGCAATGACGCTCACACTGAGGGCAAAGTAAAGCCTTAGATATCTTTATTAGAATAATGAACAAAGCCAGAGAAGCTCCAAGCTACATCAAAAGATACTGTATTGGGGCTAGCTGTGGTTCCAGTCTTTGCATAAACTCTTAGGTCTGCATACTCACACTCTTCCTTGAGGACCTGGTGGGAAGTGATTCCCATAGTCCAGGTTCCTCGCTGAGTTGCAAGATCAGATGGTAAAAAGCGCACAACAAAAGATGGAGAACTCCTTCCACATGATTGTCTTATTATGATTGATCGCCACTACCCAACACACCATGCCCAGATCTATCTTTCACCCACATAATGTTGAGATGTACTTACCCTATAGGTTAACATATTGATGTGAGCAAATGTCATCTTAGCTTATTATCATATTCGTCACCCCTTGTCCAACAGATCTTGTGGGGTTGACTTCCATGTCCTTTTGGCAGCCATTTACTGTTAAGTTCCAACTCCTGCCATTGAACAAGCTCCTTACTTCTCACAAAAATCTGTGGGGTAACTGTCAGGCCATTTATCTATGTCAAAGGTTACAGGCTTGTTATACTCAACATAAAGTGGCATAAGTATAGTCAACTTATTTACTTAAGCCAAATGTCTTCCAGGATACAAGTCTGTAGATACTTTGTGTTACAGCTGAATATAATGAATGCAGAGTTTAATAAAGACAAGGCAGTGAATATAAAAAAGGCAAGCTGGCCCCGTGGGCTACAGACCTATCAGGCCTCATCCTCAAAGGAAACCTTTCAACAGGTTTAAGCTGGGAGCTTAAATTCATTACTCTGCTAGACACCAAAAATCATGGACTGCAGAAAGACACTGGATTTATGTCTTATCTGTAGCCCACTAACCCCTTCTTTTGTCCTCTGACTGCAGAGGTATTAATGGGTTACTCTATGTTGAATGGTCCCATACAATATGTGCTATCTACTTATGATAAACAATCTGATCCACCTTTCATTTTGATGTGACTCTGGGAGTTCCTTTCCTAGCCCTGAAAGAGAGCTCAATGTGACTCGAAAATTTCTCTCTCTCACCAACAGACATTGGTCCAATAGAAGTTATTACCTCACCCACCTTGTCTCTCTAATATCCTGGGACTGATGTGGCTATAGCTACACTGCATACAACATTCATAATGCTTAGATATCCTTATAGATGTTGTAGAGCAGAGTAGATGTGTGTCTATTACATTGGAGGGCATGTTGGGGAGAAAGATTATTTTCTTTTACTCTAACTTTGTCATTTCTAAGAGGGTCCCATTTATATTGTGTCTTCTAGAGTGTTTTCTTTAATTTCTGCTTCAAGACAGTACATTTTACTTTGATTTCTTAGTATAAAGTTTTGACCATTTGCATTACCAGTTTGTGTCTTCACATGACTAGAATTAACAATATGAATATTTTCATTTTCACTGCATTGATTTTTGTCTACTGGGAAGCCGGTGCACGTGTAAAACCACTATGAAATCCAAAAGAGCAAGGATTTTATAGTTACTTTCCAGCTCAACACAACTTAGAATACAATTAGGAGTGACAGTTATAATTGGATTAAACAGAAAATAGAATTATGGTAATCTATTTTAAGTGCACAACATTCCTATAATGAGTTGCTTTTAGCAGTTGCAGAAACATATAATTACCAGGTAAATTACATGTTGTTTTTTGTATGACACTAATTATGTGTTCTGTGTAAACTGTGTTGGCAGAAATATCTAAATTGTATGATGAACTGTGACGAGTTTAGCCCCATCACCTGCAAGGTAAGGGTAAATACCTAGTTAGTTATGCCTTGCACCTGGGAAGTGGTTGATTAATCACCTCCTGGCCAGAGGACGTGGAGCAAGATTGTCTAAGGATCTCAGCTCAAAGTGTAGATCCAGGAGAGAGAGGTGGCAGGGAGAAGGAAGTGTCTATAGGAAGGGCTTGGTGGAGGGCCTGTTAGAGCAGGGCTGGCTGTGACCAGGCATCAGAGCTGAAGGAGTAGGGTTAACTCTTGTGGTGGGGCCCTTGAGTGAAAAGGTGCACAAAGGTAGGCTGTGTGAGGACCAGGCAACGAGGAAGAAGTCCAGGAAGGGAGAAGGACTTTTGTTGTTGTTGAACCCTGGAAGGCTATCAAACTGTTTTGTGACTTGGCGGGAGAACAGAGCCACAGAATACCCAAAGAGGCAGTACAAAGAAGGGTTTGGCTGGGATGGACTATTGTAGCTGAGGAAGTGGTTGCCAGAGGGAGTGTGAGAAACAATGTTGCATCTGGGTATGAGGGGCTGCCCTAGAGATAAGGACATATGTTTACAAATACCTCGCTGGGAAGAGATGGGACCAGTACCTTCATCATATGAAAACCAATGAACAATATCAGAAATTAAACCTTAAGGAAACTGAATATTAGGCCACTGGATATTACGCTGCCTGATGATGACTGTCAATTTGTTGGATGTCCATCTTCATCTTTGGAGGAGAGAAACCAGCTTGCTATTCTTCTGTTGCTTCTTAAGTCCCTGTTCCTTACTTTCTCCACTTAACTGTTCTGACTAGTAAAAATGTATCTGCAAAATGGTTGAAAATTTACGAGAGCTGACCCTAGGATTGTCAGTCGCTGAGGTTCATATGGATGATTGAATAATGCCCAATATATGGTACGTGAGCTGTACCAGGTATGTAATAAGACATTGAACTGGTATCAGAGTGTGTGCTGAAAATGGAATAAAAAGGTTTCTACAAGAAAAGCGAAGAGTTCTGGTTCAGAACACATTTGGCAATTGCTGGCTCAGGAAATTAAAGCTGCCCCTTGGTTGGTAGCAAATCAGTTTGGAAACTACCAAAAAGGAATCGTTAACTAAACTGAGCTGTGCCTCACTGAAAGGGTCTGTCTTAGGCTGGCTGGTCGGTCCTTCAAGGGGAGTCAGCTCAACATTGCCTGTGATGATGTAGCAGACACCCTCCAGCTGATCCTGATGTGGTGACTTAATTACCATTAGTTACTTCAGCTGTAAAAGGGTCAGGAAGGACTAAGTAGCCGGAGAAAGGAGAGCTCTTTTTCTCTGGGCAGGACCTGGTGAAGGCATGCTTGAAAGAACCACAGGGAGTTGATCCTGTGGGAGCACTGAGACGGGTGCTATAAAAAGTGGAAACTGCCAGCATCCCAGGGGAAAAGAGGCAAGACAGGCAGGCAAGGATACCAATCCTCCTGATTTCACCAGGAGCGTCCCGGAATCAGGCTCTATCTCTTGGAGACTAATGAAGCCAAACTGGGACATTTTAAAAGCCATAGAAGTCCAGCAGTGCAACAATGATAAGGCAGCAAAGAGTCTTGTGGCGGATGTAGGTATTCACCCACGAAAGCTCATGCTCCAAAACATCTGTTAGTCTATAAGGTGCCACAAGACTCTTTGCTGCTTTTACAGATCCAGACTAACACGGTTACCCCTCTGATAAATGATAAGGCAGGCTTTCAGCTCTGAGCCCCCTTCTGCACCCAAACTCCCTCCCAGAGCTTGAACCCCCTCCTGCACACCAACCCCATGCCCCAGCTCAGCCTGAAGCCCCCTCCTACACTCTGAATTCCTCGGCCCCAGCCCAGAGCCTTCACCTCCTCCTGCACCCCTGCCCTAGCCTAGTGAAAGTGAGTGAGGATGGGGGAGAGCAAGCAACGGGGAATGGAGTGAGCAGAGTGGGGCCTCAGAGAAGGAGTGGGACAGGAGGTGGGGCAAAGGTGTTTGGGTTTGTGTGATTAGACTGTTGGTTGCCCTAAAGGCAGGAGGAAAACTTCCTAGGAAGAACAGACTCCAAGGGAAAAGCCCTTGGAAGCAATGCTTAACTGAAGGAACAAAGAACAGCTCTGCAGTCCCTGGGATCAGGGGCAATGAGCAGAGGGACATCAACATAGCCTGCAGTGGGCAGAAGGATTTTCTGTTTCGATGTTGGTATGGACGTTTTAGTTGGACTTTCGTTACCCCAGGACAGATCTGAACTGGAATGACCTGTCCTGGCTGGAGGGCTGGGCCATGGAAGACATAACCAGAGACAGGCCATTGCAGGGGCAATGATGCAGTTGGCAGCAGGTGCTGGAGATGAAGGCTCCAGGAACACCATGGTATGATGCTAGGGGTCACTGCGGCAGTGAGTACAAGTGCTTACACTGCCCTTCTTATCCACCCAGCTCCAGATCCTCTTTCCCCCAAATACCTGTTTCCAAGACCTATCCTTTTTTCTCTTCATCCCACCCTTTCTACTCTGTACTTGGCTATCCCTTTCTTTCATTTCACTAAGATGGCTTAGTCCTATTCTCCTAAGTCTTTTAAGTCTGTCCCCTGACCTAGCCAGCTTTCCTTCTGCCTACTGATTCCAGTAGCATTTCTTTCAGCATCTTGGAAGGGCAGTAAGCAATTTCCAGTGCATGGCCTTAGAGGAATGTATCTGGTGGGGAAGTGCCAGCAGTCTCTTGGCTGCCCGAGCATAGGACAAAGGCAGCAGCTTCACCAAAATGAGAAGACTGGATTAGTTGGAGCAAATGAGAAGGATTCTCTGGGAGGGCAAACCAAATGGAGTTGCACACGTTTGAGTGAAAAGATATTTATATTTAGGGATAGAGGATGGGGAATTAAAACAAACAAAGGCTTAGGATAAACTCAATAGAGAATTTAGATGGTCGTAAAACCTAAACAGGAGTAACTTATATCAAGAAATCACGTGGAAGTTTTATTGTAGAAATAAATCTAAGAAAACCAAAACACACAAATCTATCCCAGAATAAAGCCTTCAGTGCTGACCCTTAGAGTACCTTCTATCCATATTCCTGGCTCTTAAGCTTTTGGGGAATCTTTGTAAGCTCCTATTTAATTTCTCCCTGGTATTCTTTGTCATAGTCCCAGCTATTGTACTGTCTCAGGGCTCTTCTGAATCGTTTGAGGCTTACCTTCATTACCTTTGGGAAGAAGCATTGACTAACTTGTGGCTTACTTGTCCAGCACTAATATATTCTTACTCTCCTTTTTATAGAAGGACAAAAGGTTTTCTAACCATTTCTCAAATTTACAGGACAAAATAAGCTTTCTTGCAACCATACCTGTCCTTCTCTATTACAGAGTGCTGTGTATGTTCATTTAAAGATGTTTCTACTAATTAGCCTATGGGAGGGGGGGGGGCTATTACTGTGGCATCCAGGAGCTGTTATTTGAATGTATTTTTATGATGCCTTTTTTTCCCTACAACTAAATTCTCAGTTCATAGGATAGGAATTTTGCATGTTATGTTGGTTTACTTTAAACCTGCTGTTAGGGCTTTAGAGGATTTGATGGCAGAGAAGAATGCTAATTTAAAGAAGAAAAGTTGCTATTCTTGATATCAGACAGGTTGTCACGATTCCCTCTACAATCTCTTATGTCATGCATGAGAATCCAGGCTGAGTATCTGCCATTTCAGTGATGCAGATGTTATCCCAAGCCAGACGATCACCAGCATTTATGAAATAAAATCCTTGTAAGGTAAGTAGTCATAATCTTACCAGAGTTTACAGGCGAAGTATGAATCACGAACTAAATACATGTTAATTTTGGTAGTATGACCTTATGTTTTCTACCACACAGCGTGATGATATATGCAGGTCTTCAAAGCGGGGAGTGTGGGAAGACTTTTTATTTCTTGTTGTAGGTTCAGTACATTTGTTTCAGGTGACAAGTACAGATTTGTGTGAATTTAATTTCTCACATTGAATAAAGTCAGCAAGTGAGTCTGCAATGTCTGCTAGCTATGCTCATCTGGTAGTATATATGCTCTCTTCTGTCCTAACAATTTGCAGAGCCTAAAAATAGCACACAAACTCCTCCCTTACATGCCTGTATCTCAAGACTGGGTAACCCAATATGCTAAAAATCTGATTACCTTGCTTCTCTGTAATTATCTCATACAATTTTGAAAGCATGGGAATTACTGCAACATTTCTAGTGAACTGAGAGTAAGCAAAATGACACTGAATAGCGCTAATGAATTAGGGCAAGTAAAAATAAAATAAAAAATGAGGTTTGAAGAGTACTGCATGGTAGTTTATAAGTGGAAAAGTAGGGGAGGATGGTGGTCTTTCTCAAGATGTGAAATTAAGTTTTCATACTCCCCACTACTCAAAAAACCAAACACCTTAAAAAGATCTCTGAATTGTTTCAAAATTTAGAATGTTGGGGAAGTGACACAGGGATTATTTATACTGGAAATGGCTGCCAGTTGAGGCATAGGCATCTTTTGGAGGCAAGGGAAATCTTTACAAATTTCTTTTACTGTGTGCTTGCTTATGCTGATACTATTTGTTTGTACACAAAGGCATATTCATCACATCTAGACCTGATTCTCCTTTTCTTTACACCATTGTGACTCTGATGTGGGTGGAGTTAATCATGATTTACTCCAGCGTCAGTGATCATAGCATCAGGTCTTATCGGGAGATATATCTCCCAATAATAAAATATCAAGGCCCCTATATTACAATCTGTATTCAAGCAAAAGTCCTATTGATTTCAGTTGGCTTCAGTGGATGCTGCATCTCAAAAGATTGCAGAATTGTGTGGGGGAAGTGGGCGTGGGTAGAGAGAATCTTTGTTTCCCTCGTTACCTTGCACAGTAAGAAAGTGTGGGTGTGAAACACTTTGTGACATCCCAGAAGGGAAACTAACAATCCTCTTGCCTTTTACAGCAAAGGCAGCTGCAGTTATCAATATATGAACTGTGCTCCCCTATGCTTAATATTCACAGTTGCCCTCAAAGGAGGAGAGGAAGAGGACCCCAAATAGTGATGAGATATTAGCTCATTAAGTACCAAGTAAAGGATAAAATCCCTCTCACCTCGCTCACAAGAGTTAGTCCTCTGGGTTTCAGTGTGAATAAAGGGAGCATGATTAGGCTTTGAGCAAGCAAATGTTAACTGATTTGCAGTATAATCTTTTAAAGACTAAAAATGTTCCTGAATACATAAGTATAAAGAGGCAGCAGAAAAACTTTTTGCCAATCAGTCTGATAATGCACTGAGTTCGTGCTTCCTGTAAACAGAACTTTATCAGTGCTCTAGAGACTGCATTAGAGAACATGGTAGCTGTAAGAGCCCGGGATTAGAACATGTTGTGTGAGTGCTAGCTATTAGAATAAGACCTCAGTACCTAGAAGAACAGTCATTAAAGAAATGTTCCAACATATTAGAAGCTACTATGCTACTGGGGCTACTGTTTTTCAAATGACTGCACAGATCCCCGGTTTTATGTCATTAACAATCTGGCAGTTTTTATAAATTGCTTGTGATAACTGTAATGTCCTGGCCAAACTTCAATTTCATTTTGTAATTAGATTTTGTGGTCGACGGTCTCTTGAAGTTTCAGTTGGATATTGGTCTTCATAACCTGTCATAAAATGCTGCTGTTAAATAGCTCTTCTGTTTCATCCCAGAGGTAGCTGCATTTTAGTGGAACCTAAAGTGTTCCTCTGTACCTGCAAAACCTTTTCCAGAAGGATGCAAAAATGCTTTGAAATAATCAGTGACTACTTAGATTTCTATCACTGATTGTTCTGTATGTGGAATAAGGACAGTAAGTTGGTGATTTTCTATATCCAGCAGACAAGTTTGACCAATCCTTTTTCACTGACAAAGCCAAATCCCGAAATGATTTCAATGAGAGACTTGCCTGAGTAAGGACTTCAAGATTCGGTGTAACAAACTGCAAAAACATGCTTATGCAGTAATGTTTGAAGCCTCTGGGTATCCTGGTGTGGAGGTTAAAGATAGATCTGGCTCTGCTGTTCTGGTACTATGAAGCTTACAGACTTGTGTTTTGAAACATTTTCTCCCACTTCTGTTCTATCTCCTGAGGTAATAGCATACAGCATCATGTATTATGGAAGCATGCAGATGTGGCATTTATAAGCTCAAGGGAAACCCTGTTGTTCTGGGTCTTGAGGTGACCACATATGAGATTTCATCAAGAAAAGCAGACATGAACTGCAGGCTGTATGTCAGTTGTCCAAGGAAGGCTTGTGTCAGCAAATTCAGGACACTCCTTATCATTTAGATTTAATCCAGGTTGATGTGTGTAGACTTAATGAAATATATGAAGGAAGTTCAAACACAAAACTGCTTTTGGAAGATTCAGTAACATTTTCCTAGTTCCCCTTTCAAAAGGGAAAAAGGAATTTTACAATTTCCACATTTAGCCTTTCATCATGTGGGAATCTTCAGTTTTTGCATATTTGATTTCTTTTAATAGAAATAGAAATAAATGTTTGAGTACAGAGAACAAACATAACGATGAGGTGAATATTATATGTACATCTTCAAGTTGCTTTTAAAAAAAGCAATATACTTAATGTCAATCTGTGGTCTTATTAATAGAAGATAAATAATTTATCCTTTCAAAGGAAGGATCTTGTGACTAAAGAACATGTCAGAATGTCCGGGATTCTTTTCTCAGCTTTGTCATGAACTCATGTTCAGTCTGAGGTGGCCTCCTAATATAACCTCAGTTTCTTCATCTATAGAATTACTCATGTGCGTTTAAAATATCTGTTAGCAGAAATGGACTACTTTCATTTTAAAAGCAGTACTTTTTACTTCTGTCCTTACCCAAGACCTTAACTTTTTCTTAATCAAATCCTCACCATAAGCAAATGTAACTTTGGCATGTTATTTAAATTGCACAAGGGTCTGGTTTTGACCAGGGATTGAAAGGATTAGCTCAGATTTTAGCAGTTCTATCCTTAACTGGAGAAATAGGTTTACAATCTGTATGCTGCCTGTTGTAGTTGCTTATTTTAGTTTTTAAGCATGCACACTGTTTACTAACTGTGGGTTGAAGATTGAGGGGTTTATGAGAAAGCAAGTGGAGAGCGATGAAACATAGTTCTTCCCTAGTGGATTTAATATCTCTGGTTCGAGATGAGTACTTATGAGTAAAAACAAATTAAAAAAATTGCTCACTTGCAGTAGTGTAATAACTGTTGTTTTATCATCTCCCTGCTGATAATATCTGTAGTTTGAAAAAAAAACAAGTTAATTTCCCAGTTTGGAAATTTTGTCTTCTAAAATGTCTGGTTTTATACTTTAAATGGTACTCCGGAGGTGCAAAATAATTCTCATTTCTTAGCCTGATTTTGTTAGGACTGGGATCCTGGAGCTCCAGTTCCTGACTCTGCCACTGACTGACCATCTGACCGCAAGCAAGTCCCTCAGCCTTTCTGTGCTTCAGTTTACATATTTGTAAAACATGGATAATGATGACCGCTGCACATGTGTGTGTTGGAGTATAATTTTGCATTTATGTAAAGAGCTTTGAGAGAACCTCCCACAAAATCCAAGTATTCTTATTTTATTGGTCTGGAAGTCTCCCCAAATCTAGCCATCATATTGGCTAAGGTGGTTATATCTCTGATCTGCTATTAGCAGATTACTAATGACCAAATTTGGCGAATGGAGTGAAATGTAACTTAGACTTTGGCAAATCTTGAGGGCAAGTGTGCTGAAGATAATCCAAATATTTGGTCTGATCAGCTTTGGGAATGGTAACATACTCTGGGGTTCTTATGGGAGTACAGCAGACTGCATCTCAAAAGCTGCGTCTCAAGAGCTACTGGTAAACCCATAAAATATATGAGATTACTGCCTCCTAGAGAAGTGTTCATTTCTCATTTTAAAATGAGAGCATTTATAAGAGCTTGTGTTTTGGGTACTTTTACCCTTTTTGGAGTTTTAATTCTCTCCTCATACCTCAGGCAGACAGCTGAATCTTCAGGAGAGCGACTCCGAAGGCTTACATCCACGGCTTAAAAAGCTCTTTGCAATATGTCATTTAATTATATTAGGAAAAAAGAGAATCTGTTAAAACAATGTTTGCACTGTACAGTTGAAAATAGCAATTGCAATATTCAGGAAACTGAGAGAAACTTTGAGTTGTTGTCTCCCCTCGATCTGTACATGTAGCTTTGAGGTTAGCAGGACACGGCATCTATGTGTTAAGATTTTAAAACTCTTTTTTGCCAGTTGAGCTTATGACAATATATCCTTAAACAAAACAATCTCAAAACCAAACCCTTACCTCAAGCAGAGATTTTTACTTTTAAAATGAAGAAAGAGCCAGAGGCTACATAAAGTCTTTTAGGGATTTTGCTTATTGCTATTGACTTCATGTGGAAGGTTCTCAGATACTGTGGCGATGGGCAGTACTATCAAACTCCTAAGATATATGAGCCACTGGGGTTTGGCCTGGAATATATGTTCTCCCGCCTCTATAGTTGCTGGTTCAAATAATTCATATCCAGTGGCTGTTTGATAGCCTGCATGACATGATTTTTGTGGTCTGTCTAGATTGCAGGTGGGCAGGACTTTATATTACCTAGAACATCACAACTGGTATAATGGATAGTCTTGTTTCCAGTCTAGGAGGAGAAAGCAGAGAGAGAATAGGCTTAGAGACGGATATTTAATGTCTGCATTTTTAGTTATTGTAAAGCACAATAATAATGGTGATGGCAGTGTGTGTGTGTGTATACACTCGCGCACACACACACCTTCTAGGTTAGGGTCAACCCACCAAGATATCCATCACTTCTCCTGTATTTGGGCAGATTGGGTGCTGCTTTCTTTGGGGTTTTGAAAGGCAAGACCCATAACATCCAGTTATATAAGTACCCATTACAGGATTTTTTTTCTTGGTAGCAGTCAGGCAGACGGAAGCCAGCTGCATCTCAGTAACATACTCGCACCCTTCCAAATGATGACTCCTTTCCAGTGCCTGGCTGCTACCCAGTTGCCATCTGACTCATAATTATTCCACTGCCCTTCCAAAGAAATGCCATTCCAGAATTTCCAAACACTTTGCAAACATTAATACGTGCCTGCTCTTTTCCTTGGCAACACTGAAAAAACAAACTTCCATTGTCAAAAATGGTGACTCTTGTTGGAGACTGAGAAAGCAGAATTTTGCAATTCTTGCTTACAAGGGGAAAACAAACTTAAAATAGCCTGGCATAGAAGCTTTCCTTCCAAGACGATTAAACTGTTCCCACTTCTGAAGTGGTGGTTTCAAGTGCATACTGCAGCATAGGTGACTCTAATGTATATTAATATATGAATACCAATATGTAATAATGGTATGAACATAGTGACCTTGTAAACTAGGTAAGTTATTGTATAACTGATTATTAAAACTTCTGTGACTCTATGGATCTAACTTATATTGGGGATAGTAGAATGTTTGTTACATACTTGCAATTCTTGAATTTAATGAGCATTGTACAGGAAAGTAACATGATGATTTGGTAGATAAAAACATCCCAACAAACAGCTGGGGGTGGGGGGGTGCAGAGGAGGAGAGCAGCAATTACAGCACAATGGTTCACTTTCATGCTCCGGGCCAAAGTGACATAATTAATTACTTTGCCAGACTGGGTGCTTGGAGATCAAAAGAACACTTGAATTACAAAACTGAGAGGGTAGGAAAGGGGGTGAAGGGTTTTCAAGTGCCAGAAGCTATCTAGGAGGCCAGGCTGACTCGGACACTATGCAGAGAGAATCTAAAGGAATTGGGCCCTCCCGGATCCAGGGATTGATACACCTTTGGAAATAACTAGATTTGCATGAAGTCTATTTTTATTGTGTTTAGGATTGTGTTTCTCTTAGATGGATGTGCTAAATTAATACTTTACTATAAAGAGGCTCTTTGGTTGCTGATTAGCACTATCATTTGTCCTGGAGGAAACAACGAATCAGAGCTGAGCCTAAGGCAGACCTGCAAAAGTAATCATGGTTAGTACTAATCATAGTACTAATCTCTGGCTGATTTGAACTTTGGGGGAGGTTTTTGAAGGCTCATCCGAGAGGCAGGTGCCTAACTCCCACCAGCTTACAATTTGTTGGGCACTTGAGTCCTTTTTACCTTTGAAAACCTCCCCTTTTAACTTTAGCAGTAGACCAAAGTTGCTATTTTTACAGCTTTTCCCTAGGGTTGGGCGGTCTCAGGTATGTGGTGGGAGGACATTGAGCAGACGAAGGGACTTGCTCCAACAAATATAATCAATAAGATTTCCCCAGAGTCACTGTAGTGGGGAAAGCACTATACTAATATTCTTTCCCCTTACCAGGACCTCAACTTTCCTCTCTGCTGTGGCACAGACTGGAGCTTAATTCTTTTCAGGGTTTTGCTATATTATGCTCTAGCTTTGGTGAGACCGTCAGACTTCTGTTCTATAGGGTCTTTACTTTTTATTTTTTTTCAGAGCCCTTTTTTGTGTTTAAAAATAGAAATCCATGGGGAATCTGAACCAAACAAATGTGTGTGGTATCAGCTCTAATGTGTATCTTGTGTTCATATGTTCCTTTTATAGGAAATGTTGGACAAAAGGAACACTAGAAAAGCCTGATTTATTTTCCTCCCTCCGTGGCTGCCTGAGCAGTAGTAATGTGACATCAGAGATAATCAGCCACTCAACCCTCCCTCCCTCCAGTTAGTTAGCATACTTGAGGAGAGTCATTATTGTCTTAGTTGTCCGGTCAATGACTGTGTGTGGTAACTAGTTTACCTTGGACAGTCATAAACGGTCCTCAGAGGAGCTGTGATGAAAGCAGGCTAGGTTTGGATAAGTGCCTGCTGTGCTCCTTTGGGTTTGTAACTGGGCTAAGTTACTCTGCTTCTTTCAAAGGGTAAACATTTGTTACTGTCCTCAAAGGGTTAAATGCAAACAGGATATAAAAATCCAGCTTGCTTCCATGTATGTTGTTCATTTACTGCTTACACATGTGGGGACTCAACTCAGTTTTCAGTCACTTTTTTTTTTAAAGCATCATTTTCAGTAGAACTGAGATTGCATTAAAATGTTTTGTTTTGAATATAGTTAATTACTTTCCTTACATTGGTCTACATGGCACTGCATGATGAAATATGAAGCTTCACAAAGATATAAATGGCAATAATAGCTACATATAAGACAACTAATATGCAAGTGCACTTTATTTAAATAGCACATATATAAAAGATTTTCTTTCTGTTAAAAATGAAGGAAATTGACAAAAAGCTTCATTCAATTTTTGTTATCATTGCTCTTATCAATAAACTAGACTATAAAAAATTAGGAAAAAGGAAGTTAAGGATTGAAAGGTTGCAAAGTGAAGCACTCAAGTTAGGAAATGCCAGAATGATTGTTTCCTGTGAAACCTTAATATGCCCCCTTGCACATATACATTATGTTACAACCTTTAATTTCATGATCCCATGTTTGTTTTTTACATAGGACCCCTTCCTCTTCAGTGCACAAGGCAGATCTGCTCAAGGGATGAACTGACAAAGTGGGTGAAGTAACCTCTTTTATTAGACGAACTTCTGTAGTGAGAGAGACAAGCTTCTGAGGTACAGAGAGGGCCTTCTCAAGTCTATATTTGCCCTCAGGTCTACCTGAGGAAAAGCACTGTGTAGCTTGAAGGCTTGTGTCACTCATCAACAGAAGTTGATCCAATAAAAGATATCACCTCATCCACTTTTGTCTCTGATATTCTGGGACTTTCATGACTACAACAACATTGCATACTAGGGATGAATTGGCGTTATCTAGGAAATCTCTTATCTGTAGGAACCCTGCCTTGTTTGTTGAATCTAGGTTTGTAGTGACTGAGGGAGGGGATTGCAGGAAGAAAAGGATTTGTCTTGTGGTTAGGGCAGTTGAATGCCCCCCTCTCCCTGCCGGAGACTTAGACTTGATCCCTACCTCTGCTACTGAGTTTCTATGTGGTGCTGGACAAGTCACATATACCATACCTTTCACAGGTAGTAACTTCTACAAGCAATTACAAGGAAGCCAAATTCCTAGTAGTCGCCTTTTTCAGTGGGGTGAGGGAGTCACAGTCTAATCCAGTAAAGCTTGCCATTGCCCTGGAATGCAGTCCTTACAGCTGGCCCTTCTGCTCCCTGCACGGATCCACTGCAGAGTTCTTCAGTCCAGCCCCCCTTCCCCCGTCCTATTTATAAACTCCCTCCTTCCCACTGAGTTACCAGAGTTTCCATTCTTAGTGTGACTCTAGGCGGGTCCTGCCAGGCTGCTTGCCCATCGTGGAAATCGCCCAGGTAACTTCAATGGGTTAATGAGCCCACCTAGTACCTACCTTGTTTCTGGATGATTGCAGCCCATCCAGCAGAGTGACCTCACTTGACTCTGGCAAGTCTGTAAGCATGGAGTCCCTCAAAACATTAACTGTGTATTCTCCCCACTCTTTCTCTCATTCACACCAGAAAGGCTCTATTGCAAACCTGTGCATTGCATCACCAAACCTTACTCCAGGTCTTGCTGGGCAAAAACAGATAAAGGTTTTTATCTTTGAGGTAAACATGGAGAATTTGTTTCTATTTCTTTACTGGTAAACAATGCGCAGTAACAAATAAAGATGAGGGAATCCATCTCAGAATCCCTAAGAAATCCTGTACAGATTCAAGCTGTGTAGGCATATGTTGCTAGTACCTGAAAAGCACTACTCCATATTCAGAGCATGTGAGTAATTACAGCAGGATGTTGTCAGGAAGGAATATAAAAAAATTCATTATGGTGCATTATTTGTTTGCAGTTCTACTCAGCAGCAATAAAAGGACTAAAATGCTGTTCTTACAGAAATGGCATGTCTTCCAAAAATAGACTTTTTAAAAGAATGACCTAAATCTTTACTGCTAATGTATTGTGCTTGAGAGTAAAGCTGCAGTGATGTGCTAATAAATGCTGTGTATGGTCTGCAACACATGGCTAGCATACCTATAAATAACTTTGTGCTTTAGAACTGGCTGAACAGTGAATCAGATGAAATGCTATTTCAAAGTGACCATGCCTCGTTTCGCTAGTCCTTCCCTGGAGCGATTGAGGCTCTTCCAGAACTTCATTAATATTGGATTAGCATAATCTATTTGGCTCTGCCAGCTGTTTGCTTTTTCAGGGACTCAGAGAAGCCAATTATTTTGTCTTAATGTTCTTATTAATGAAGATATGACACTATATGCACCTTCCCTTCCATGTAAATGTGAAGGACCATGGGAAAAAAACCTTTTAAATCACCCCCCTCCCTAGATCTTAGGTTACATTTTCACTGTAAAATATTTTTTGTGAATTAGATTCACAGCATTTGGTCATGTAACATTTAGAAGCTAGGGAGATATTCCAGTATAGAGCAGCTTCTTTAGGATGTGGGCCTGTCATAAACAGATATCTAAGGGTTAATGTCTCTTTACTGTAAGGGTTAACAAACATGTATCTGGCAACACCTGACCAGAGACCAATCAGGAAACAACTTTCAAATCTGGGGGAGGGAAGCTTGTGTTGTCTTTGTTCTGTCTGCTGTTCTCTCTGGTTTCTGAAAGTGACCACACGTACCTACAGGCTCTCTAATCTTCTATTCAATTTTGAAGTACAAGTAGAAAGTGGTATAGTCTTCTTAACTGTGTTTTCTTTATTTGCACGTGTGTTTGCTGAGGTATTTATATTGTATTCTGTTGGAGAAGGCTTTTTCTTCCAGATTCTATAAGCGGAAACCTGTAATATTACCATCTAGATTCAGAGATAACTCTTTACATTTTTTTCTTTCTTTTTATTAAAAGTTTTGCTTTTTAAGACTGTTTGATTTTTTCCTGTTAAGGCTCAAAGGACTGAGTCTGTACTTACAGGGAAGTGGTGGGAGATAGGGAGAAGAAGGGAGGGGAAAGGGGGAATCCCTTTGTTTAGAATCACGGAGCTTGAATCTGTCTCTCTCCTAGTGTACCCAGGGTGGGAATCTGGAGGAGAAAGGAGAAGGGGGAGGAAAACTGCTCTCGTGTTATCTCGTCTCTCTGGGAGAGAGGAGAGGGAGGGGGATTCCTCTGTGTGTTAAGATTCAAGGAGTTGAATTCCAGTGATCTTCTAGGGTAACCCAGGAAGGGAAAGCCTAGGAGAGGCACTAGTGAGGGAAGAGCTTTACTTTCCTTGTATTAAGACCAGGGGGTTGGGTCTTGGGGGTCCCCAGGGAAGGTTTTGGGGAGACCAGAGTTTATCAGGTACTCAGAATCCTGATTGGTGGCAGCGTATCAGATCTAAGCTGGTAATTAAGCTTAGAGGATTTCATGCTAGTACCTCATTTTTGGACTCTAAGGTTCAGATTGAGGAAAGTATACTATGATAGGGCCTGTTTGGGAAGTGGCGCTATTATCTTTGCAATGGGAGGAGAATAAGGAGGGTGGATGGAATTGGGGTAATAGGAAAAGTGGCTCATTTTGAACAATGTATCAATCCAGATATGGTATTATACTACATGTCCTACATACATGCTCACAAATAGATTATATTACATATGTAAATTGTACTTTCCACTTTAAGTGTTGTTTCCTCTGTCAGATTTTAAAAGGAATGGAGAACGTGGGCATGGATCACACTCATATAAAGCACTGTTAAACGCATTAGAAAAACTGGGGAAGGATGACAGTGCCAACTATCCCACCATATATGGCATTTTACATGTGCAGAGAAAATACTCTAATGCAACATCTTTAAGTACTTTTCCTATTTATGTATGGTTATAAGCATACATGGGTTTCAAAAGACATAATCCCTATCTAGTTTAGTTAGTGACTACCTCTTCAGGTGCATGAAGGGATTGCTCCCTTTCCTCCAGAATAAGGGAGTATTAACTCATCACATTCCTTTTTAAGAAAGCTGCTTGCTTTCCTCCTCCAGATTGGGAATAATTTCAGGATCCTCACCTTGGTGCTTGCTCCTGCATTCTTCTCAGCCAGGTTCAAATACAGCTGTACTTCTTCCTCTGACAGAAAAGGAATAAGAGGCAGGATTCCAGCAAACCAAGTTTTGGTTCTCCTTGTGGCAACGAGAAGGATTCCCTGTTGGCATGACAGTGTCAAACAAAATTTGAATAAGGTAGTAAAGCCTTTAACGAGTACTGCCTCTTAGCTCCAGTGCATTAAGTTCCCAGTACTCACTGGCCAGCGTGGAGGACATATCAGCGTGTCCATGTGTTCGTCAAACATTTTTAGTTCAACAGTTCCTGCCCACCCTATACTTTATAGCTTGTGTCTTACTGAGTCACAGCTGAAGACCCTTTCTTGCAAACCTGATGGCTCCAGTGCAGTGATTTATCCCCTTCTGCCCACATAGATACAGGGTGTATACATCATGTCACAGGGAAACAGTTTAGATGTGGAGATCAAGGCACCATTGTAGGAATGCTTCATGTTAGAAATAAGTTTAAAGGAGAGATTTGGAAAAGAGAGACTTCTTTTCTTTTTGGCTTTAAGTTTACACTAGACCTGGAACATGGTAATCATGAACTTTCAGTTACAGAAACCTCAGATCAAGGAAATAGAAAGACTTGGGATTTACCAATGTGCACATTCACGGTAGCTCACCAGGTTATGAGTAGTATTGGAGGGTGGTAAATTATGAATGTAAGTTTTGGTGTTCCCCTGATTAGTGAACTAGTGATTAGATTCCATCTGTACAGCATATCTTGTCTTGTGGTTATTTCTTGAAGGACTTTGCATTTGAGTTCTTATAGGGATGCATTTCTGCTATTAGAACATAGCAGCACTATCTGTTTTCCTTGTTAACGTTTATTTCCAGTGACTCAAATCAATGACATGCAAAAATGCATTTCATAACTATAGTAACTATGTCTTCAGCATAATTGCTTTATTTTAGCAAAGAGAGCATGAACAGAATGTGCCTGGTTAGAACTTGCCTTTGAAGTTAAATCTGGTAACTTTTATTACCTTAAATAATCCTCTGATTTTTAACCCCCACAGATTAATTTCATATTGTACCTTGTAAAAGTTAATTTGTCAGACCCCTCTTGCGCACACAGAGCTTAGTAGGAAGATCTGGTCAGAGGAACTATATGGAATGGGGACATTCCCCTAAGATGTGGCATGAATGTGTTGCTCCTTCACTTCTTTTGTGTTTAAATTATCTTGCCTTTTAAATGTTACTTTTGTGTTTCTGGTAGTTTATGTAGAAGCATGTGTTGTAGGATGTAGCATGGAAAAAATAAGCACTGTCTGGAACTTCTGGACCCAGAGACCAGAAAAGGATGCCACAATCAAGTGTTGTGAAGATCTGTTCCTATCAGTCACAGTGAGGATCACCTGGAAGCTGTTTTCTGAAGCAGAATGCTAGAATGTAGGAAGCTTTAAAATCTGTTTCTATGTTGCTAAAAGAGTCAAATACCAAAGTCTTTTCCAAATAAGGCTATTCTACACTGTGTACCTGACAATGACGCTGCTAGGCTGCTACAGCAGTGCTGCTGTAAGGCGTGCAGTGTAGTCACTCTTTGTTGGCAGGAGAGAGTTCTCCTGCCAACAAAATAAAACCAATCCCAATGAGGGGTGGTAGCTTTGTTGGCAAGAGAGCGTCTCCCGCCGACAAAGCACTGTCCAAACTGGTGCTTTTTGTCAGTACAACTTTTGTTGGTCAGGGGTGTGAAAAAGTTTTACCAATTGAAAGTACAGTGTAGACATAGGCTATGTCAAGTCATCCTATATCTGTGATCTGTCACTGAGAGTTTAACTAAATCTTGGAGTTAGCGATGTCACATGCTTATTTTATTACTTCCAACCCCCCCTCTATAAAACCTCCCTCTATAAAATCCCCCTCTGCTGAATTCCCCTTTTTTGCTTTAGCTATTGTGGTTCTCTTGAATTGTATTTTGAAATCTGCTCTCTGCTTGATATCCAAATGTTACAGCCAGGCAACTTACTTGCTCTAGGAAGTACTATTTGCCTACATATAATTTGAAACCCTAAGTGATCATATTGATCAAATATGATATGTGTGTGTGTGTATATATGTATGTATATATATATATATATATATATATATATATATATATATATATATATATATATATATATATAATAGAGAATGCCTTAGTTCTGTTTAATTTCCAAGGGGTACATTTAAAGAAAGCAGTAAGTTTATAATGTACCTCATTTAAACTAATCAGGTAGTTCTAAATTTTGATATTTTGTAACTTTACAAATATTGATGATGATCAGTTTCATATGGTTGGAAAGGAACACCTTTTGAGGAATCAGTACTTTATTCAGAGGTCAGAACTAGAATTAATCAGGATCTTCCAGGATTTCCTGTGCCAATCAATGTATCAATTTATACTTGTATTTTATACTTGCAGTATATATATGTACAGTATTATTGTATTGAAGAATATTTTGTAACTAGCACTCCTGATTGTGAAAACTTCTTTTTTTAAATGACAACTTAGTTTCTGAAGCAGGACCGTGAAACATCTTTCTGCGTGCTGAAAAGTCATGTATCGTATCAACTGTAATATGTTACAGCAACAATTTAACCTTCTCCCTGGCTTATTATCCTAATCACTTGTGTGCTCATGAGTCCAGTATCCTAACTTAGAAAATTGCAGAATGCATCTATTAGGGACAGTTGATTGATTCATTCTATTTTTATAACTACTTTGGTGGTAGCAGCTCTTCCTGTTATAGTCATAGCAGTCAATGGACGCACAGTAGGAAGCAGTGAAAGCTGGACTGCTGCTTCTAGCACAATTGGTCTGACTTGCTGGCCTCATGTTGATGTACATACCCTTAAACAATTGTAGTTTTCAGGGTGAAGGACCCCAGTGTAGATCATAGAATGTCAGGAGGTCATCTAGACCAACCCCCTGCTCAAAGCAGGACTGATCCACAGACAGATTTTTGCTCCCTCAAGAATTGAACTCACAACCATGGGTTTAGTAGGCCAATACTAAAACCACTGAGCTATCCCTCCCCTAGATATTCTCCTCCAGTGTTATATAGGGAAATGCCTGCATCTTAGTTTTGGGGATAATGCTTAAAAAGTAGGGGAGGATAAATCTTCCATCCCCAGAAGTGTGGTTGAAACTCAAACTACCATTGTGTTAGTCAGTGTTCCAACCCTTAGTGCCCCTGTTCTGTATTAACACTTTACACTTCCTCATGATTTTATAGCTGGAGGAGAGATTTCCTGGGTGAGAGAGTATGGGTGACCGACCATACCACAAACAGCAAAATTCTCATTGCTGACCGTCATACATGTGCAGTAGGAAGGGAGTAGTGATTATGACAGAGACTGTGATCACTGGTTTTCCCTTCAAATTTTAATAAACACAATGTGCCCACCAGATATCAGTTACACAGTAACATCTGGGGTCGTCATGAGATATTGAACGTTATGCTCCTCAGCCACTTTTCATATCCGTCCCATATTCGTTACCACCCATAGCCTGCAGTTCAGTGCTGTACAGTATTAGAAATCAGTCAAGTGGGCAGATATCAGCATCAGAACTGCCTCATGTTGGCAGTCTCAGCGGAGGACAAAGACCGGATGGACCATGGAGACTGAATTACCCACATCTGTAATGTGGGTCCTTCCAGGTCAGTGCTGAAGCACATTGGATTTTAGCTCTTCTGGCTGTTAATCTGCACGATCATTAGTGTTGGGTTTTTTGTTTGTTTGTTTGTTTAAATTGGCTATACTTAGTGCTTGTGAAAGGTTCCAAACTGGCAGCCCTGGAGATTGAAGCCTTAAGTGCTGCCCTGGGCCTCATTCCTGAACTGGAGGGCAATCCCTCAAATGATGAGGAAAGGGTAATAATTTAATCAAACTCTTGTTACTCATAAGCTCCTCCTCTCCTGACTGTATGGATGAATGCAGCCCCTGCAGCATGTTTCTCTGCACTGTGTGTGCACTGCACATGTGGCTCTCGTTTATAGAACACACTGTAGTGGAATCTAGTTAATGAATGCTACCTAAAGGTACAACAAACAGGGGTTGTCACCTGGAAGGAGTTAATTATCTGGTTATGCATTTGCAGTGCACTAGTTGCTGGGATGCTTGCCAGCTTGGGTCATGGGTCTAAAACAAAATAAGGTCAATCGTGTACATCCAAGAATGTAATTTATCAGGACCTCGATCTGAGCAGAGCTGTCTCCCTAGGCCCATCAAATCCTGAGACACGCATGATACTTCATTAAAACTTTAATAAAACTTCATATTCACACCAAGTGGGGAGCTATGCTACAGATACCTGTATGCCACAGATACATTCATCCTTTCCCCTCCAGTCTATCCTTTCATCTAACACCTCAAAGTCTCCTTGACTCCAGGCTTCTCTTCCCAACTGCAGCAGTAGCATCTTTCCTCCTCTTTCCTCTTCCTACCAGATGGAGCAGCTTGCTGCTGTTGCAGGGGGCATGAGCGCTACTATAAAAGAGGTTCTAACCACAACTCATCTCAAAATCAATCCTGTTGGGACAATTCAACCTCAGGCCATACTTTTGTTTTCAGACCCTGCTCACATGAAATCCAAAATCATGGGCATACTTCCACAGAAACTGCTGTCTGTCACATTATAGCATCTTTTAAAATATATAAATAGTCTTTAATTTGTGGTTCAAATTACCTGCAGTGCCTATTTGATAATTATTTATGTATATCAGGGGATCCCTCTCTGCATTAATGTGGCACTTAAAATGATGACAAAGTATATCAAAAGGTAAATGTTTACCTTGAAGAGAAATTCCCATGATTAACTAGTGTAAATCTAATAAGGAACAGCAAGATTTGCCTATTGGAAACATGCTTAATATTTCAAGGAAAGGCAAAGCAAATTCTCAGTAAGATTTTGGATTTGCTTAAGTTTGCAATCTATTGCAAAAGCCGAAGAATAGAGCCTTGGGGTTAGTAAACTTTTTGCAACTTCTCGGTCAGTACATTATGTTTACTGGATACAGCATCTTCCATCTCCTAAGGGCCTAACATGCTTTAAATCCTATATACTGACTATGAACCACTTCGTCCATTATTGAGATGCAGCCTTCTCACTGGTATGCAGCAGCTCTTTAAATGACCCAGCAACATTATGCTTTCCTGACAGTGTGGTAGTCTGGAGCAGTGGTAGCTCTTCCAAAGCTAAGATTGCACCTTGCTTTAAATTACAAACCTAACTTTGGCACCCTCTAAAATCGCCCTGTAAAAGCTTTTAGCTTCACATTTATGCCAACAGACACGTTACCAAATTTGAAGTATTCAGTCAAGCAGTTTAAGATACAGGACACGGAAGATGTTTAAATCAGACTTATATTGTTCTAATGATTTTCTTGCTACATTCTAGCAACTGTGCCATATCTGAGAAACTTTAAAGGAGTCTGCTTTTAAAGACCTTTGAGAGATGATGCACAGGATACAATGAGGCATTATTTAGTGCTCAATTAGGACTTTCAGAATGGAACTACAGAATCTAGCAAACACTTCATGCTCATCTGGGACTCTGGTTCTTAAGAAATTTGTGAGGCTCCTAAGATGACTACAGACCAGTTTTCCAACTCCAGCGGTTTTCCTTCTGAAATTGATATAGTCTGCAAGATGGAAAAGAGGCTTTTTCTAGAAAATCTACATGTTCTTGTGAGATCTAAGTTCAGCAGGTCCCTGCTGTAGTGTTAGGCACCTTCAGGACTTAAAAGTTCTACATGGTACATACAGAGTTTTTTTTATTACAGCCCAAGTTCCCCACTCTTCACTCCCTGGCGTTGCTACTCTGCAGGCACTCTGGCCTATGAAGACTTTAAAGGCTGCATGAAACAGCAAGAACAGGATCCAGGAGGGACTTACATGGCATTCATGAAACCACCCAAGCTACTCCTGTCTCCCTTCAGCCACCTGATTCCGAAAGCTTTTCACATGGGTTCTCAAAGACCAGGGTCAGCCAACATTCCCTTAAATATTAGTGTTGGTAACTTCATTGCAGTTTAAAGGGATATGATTACCTGGAAGTCTATAGTCAGCTATCACCCCAAATCCCCTTACCAAGCTGTATGTGGCTTTGTAACCATATTCTCCCTGTTGCTGTTGGAAAGACTCTCACAAACAGGGAAATATTGATATGGGGAAACAGTGTAACTTAAACAGTGTCAAATGTATTAAGCAAATAGAATGAGGAATATATTTTCTCTCATCTTTCAGAAGCAGTAATCTTACATGTTGTTTGTAACAACATTAGGTAACTTTTTTGTACAGTGTGATAGCAACTTTAAGCAGTTGTTTTTAATTTTCTAAACTTGTCTCTTTTGAGCCCGTCTAGTCACAGAGAAGTAATCACACTCTTCAAAGTGCATTAAAGACACTGCGGAAGTGTGATAAATGTATTGGGTACTAAGAAATTGAGAACTGATGATCGTAAATAGATGTAATATAAGAAATCTTGGTAGTTTGCATTGCTCCTTGATAAAACTGCTGAGTCTTAACTTTAGTCTGATAATTGAATTGTGTGTATAGTACACACAATTGGTGGTGTCTAGCCTTTGAACAGTGACCTAAAAAGAACCCAGTGTTAAAACTAATAAGTTTATGCTCCCTGGATTTGCTAAAAAGGGGTTATCCTATTAGATTCATTATATTAGCAAACCTAGGTTGTTAGATTTTTAAATCTGAAATCTAACTGACACCTTGGCAAATTCATAAACTGACCCCCTTTAATGCTTACAATGTGTCTCTTTAGCAAAAATTTTTGTTTGGAAATGTATTTTTGTGTTGCAATTTCAAATATAACTACCCTAACTAGTATTCATCTAGGATGCTCAGTCTACCAACCGCACAGTTGAGACACAAGTCATGAAAAATGCCCACAGGTTGTTAGGGGTTTTATATCTCATCTGAAAGGTGATTCGCAACACTACCATGCTGGAGCATAGATATTGTCCTGACTAATCCTACCGAAATTGCTAACATCACTTCCTGCAGTCCCTGGTATCTTTCTTAGCGGAATTATCAAGGTACTGAGCAAGAGTGCTGGCCAGATCTTTCAAGCTAATTGACATCAATGGTATGCTAAAATGGTATGCTGTGGGCAAGTGCATTCATCTGGGTTGATTCTTTTTAGTGTTTTAGTAAATAGTGTTCTGGAAATTAGCTAAATCTGAAAACTTATTCGAATTGAAAAATAACTGCCCCTTTTGCATGAGAAAACAAATTCACTGTCCATTAGTTTTCCGTTACTTTTCATAAGGGAGTAGCAAGGAAAAATGTGAGCCTTCAAATTAAATCTCAGCTGGTTCAAGAACGGTTGTTCTACTTTGAATGAGATTACTGACATATGTTTAGGCAAACAGAGAAATTTCATTGCAGGAAAATGTCTTATGTTTCCATTAGCTTGAGTCATCGTTTTCAAATGGTATTTAATAAAAAATCATTAATTGGCACAAGCTACTGTATCTGAGCTTTATAAATCTTAACCTTTCAGTTTAAGACTGTTACCTTTAAAGCCTGAGTGCTAACATTTACAGAAGGAGTAAAGCAGGAGAAAAGAGAATTCCTTGTGTGTGATATCAGTAAATAGACAAAGATTTATATGAGATTTGATAAATACTGTAGATTAAATGTATTGAAATTCAATTTAATGTTTCCACTGAAACTGGACAATGCTGACTTTCACTAAAGTTTCTTTGCAGTGTTCTCTGCAGTACTAAATTGGCATAATTTCTCACTGGTGAGCATTTTACCTCATACACTAACATGAAGCAGCCTACCATGGAAACTGGTTATAGAGATCCAGGCCACAGTTGCTGGAGGTTCTTTGGTTCCTGCTACTTCTCCTCATCCCAAGTCCAAACTGGGCTTATTTTCAGCAACTGCTATGAAAAGATTTGCTTTAGAAGGTAAGGAGAAGCTTAGAGGAAGGAAGCTGTTGCAGAGAAAAAGGCTTGCGTCTCTGAACCAAAAAAGTCTGTGAGTGTCTGGTTACGAGGAGGTCAATACATTTCTTGCCTCCAGTTAACAGCAGGGGTGAGTCACTCTCTAATCTTTTCTTTTAGACAGAGGTTCCACTTCAGAGTTTTGAGGGTAAAGAGGCCTGGACTATGCTGGAAATCTTCATGGAGTTGTTAACTCATCCACCCTACATACAACCCATCCCCCTGGCATATATACATTAACCTTAAAGAATAGCACTGGTTGGGGATTCAACTACCAGTGAGATGTCTGCTGCATCTCTGTATAAGACTATATCTGTATCTGTACCTGTACATCTTCAGCAAACTGATAAAGGAGGCAGCACTCAGAGGAACCTTATTTACATCTAAATCTGTACAAACATAACAAAGGTATTTCCCTGGAATGTGAGTAGAACATAATGGGCCAAATTCATTCCTAGTGTAAGTGCAGTGAGCTCCCTTGCATTACCAGAGACAAATTTGGCCCAAAGTTTCATGTTAAGATTAAAATACTACCCATATTGCTGATTAAACATGGGTATGAAAAATGACTGATTTCTGTGCCGTCCTCCCCCGGTGTTTTAGCATTTTCACAGCTGGAAATCTTTCAGATCAGACAGAGACTGAATAAGCTGTTACTTGCCCCTTACTGCTTGATAGATGAGGAATTTGGCTACCATAAATCAGATTTATTTGCTCTGCCCTGGAAATCTTACACTGAAAGCCTATTTATAGCTTCCCAAAGCAGGTTGATTTTTTTTAGTTATAACTTACATACATTAAAGCTATGATTTGGTTAAGCACTTAAGCACACGCCTGCTCAGAATGTCTTTGTTACACCCACCAGTTTAATATACCTATTGAAATACTTACTGAGCTGTGGGTGGCCAACCCGACTTAAATAACTAAATCTAGGAGAACAGGGATGAGATTCTTTCTACTTCCCAGCTCTCTGCCTAACTAGAAAGGCAGGTAGAAAGATGAGACCAAGGAGGAAGGTTATGCCTGCCTCCTGTCCTTACTGGGGCAGTTAGGCAACCCTACTTCTCAGAAGAGCTTCCTAGTGGAGAAACTCGATTATTGTTGTTAGAAAGAAAAGATAAGCCTGGACCAACCCAGAGTCTGGGGCATGAATTTTCCTCTTCAATATATTGTTCTGTGGGGTTTTTTTTTTATAATGCTGTGGCTCCAAGGGGAAAAAGAAAATGGCTTTCCATAACCAAGAAAATCCCAGGCTGAATTACAGCTCTGGCCTTATTAGAAGCCTCCCACTCCTTTCTAATTTTCATTTAGCTTTTCTTCATAGAGTTTCTGGTAATCTCACTGAACCTTCAGGCCCCAGCCTGGCCTTGCTACTCTTCCCTGCACATGGGTAGGTGTGGTCTGGGAGGTAGTTTCTGGAAACAAGTAGTGCCTCCGTACTCTGTTTCAAGGACATGACCCATTTTCCTGGAAGAGATCCATTTATATATTTTACACTTGCTAAGAATGAGACAATATTCTATATTCCAGCTTCACTTCAGTGTGCACTTTTTCCTTTCAAAGCTGAGTTCAAGGATGAGGTCTTAAATCACATTTTCCAATTCAAGTACTATGGTAAAATCTATTCCCCCTGGTTTCTTAGCACAGTCTGAAAATATAAATGCATAATATAAATGCAGACTATAAATGCATTTATGTTCTACATCTACCTTCCATAAGCTACCAATGACATTTGTATCATTTATTACATAACTGCATTAGGACAAGGTGTACTAATTTGATTCTTTTCAAAATTATTAGTGTTCCATGATTCCCACTGCAAAATCAAATACTTCATAAAGATGTAAGGAGGAAGACTACAGTGGTTGACATTAGTCAAGTACAAGTGATTGACATTCTGCGGGTTATTTCTCTTTTAAATGTAGGGAAATACTGTGGAAAACTGTCACTTTTTATTGATAGTCCCTGTAGCTTAAGTTTCTTTTCAGTGTGCTTGACATCCCAACATCTCTTTAAAAAAATCTAATGACCTTTACTCAATTTTTTTAAAAAAGATTTTTGTGAAAAATGTTTGAGCCCCTTAAGAGCAGCTATGAAACCAATGGATTTCCTGGCTGCCTCAATTTATGACTACTTGTAAAATGGGGACTTCTGAGGTAGAAATACTGAGTCCTGATTCAGCCAGAACACTGCACAGACAAAAGGAGGCTGTTATCCTTTTAATTTGCAAATATCTATGGATTATTTTATTAAAGTGTGAGTTTATTTGGAAAAAAGTAGAAAATGCCGTTTATTTGTTTGCATGCTGATGGGGACAGTAGGCATAAGGCATGAGCAAAAACTGCAGTTTTTTTGGACTTCCCCCCATTTCTGTGCAGCACTGCTTGCAAACTATCTGCCCCCTCTCCTTGAGGAAGGTGGGAACAAGACTTTTTCATCACTTGTTCCTGACCAGCGAAGGCTTCACATTTGTTTTTTGACAAGAAAATGTTTGTCCCACTTTTCGGGCAATAGTCTCACTTTTTCAAGTGAAATATTGGTGCAGCTTTGAATGGTTAAAAACACTTTGCGTTTTGCTTTTGTTTGAAACTATTGTGCAAGGATTTTTTGTTGTGGTTGTTTTTAGCATGTCTGATGTGATTCATTTTTGTCAAAAATGTGATTCATTTTTGTCCTTGCACTACTAGAAGTTCTAAATTTAAGATGGATTAATTTAGAAGTTAAATGAGTGTTAGTAAATGTGTGGATCCAATTTTGGTCTGACAACAAACAGAGTAAAGAATATTCAGATAAGGTAACTGTATTCAAGTGAGCAGGTCATGAGGAAATTCATCCTAGGGTGCTAAAGAAACTAGCCGAAACATTCCTGGAACCATTAGTGATCATCTTCAAAAACAGACTCCAACGAGAAACTGCAGAATTAGAATTAATTTGCAAACTGGACACCATTAAATTAGGCTTGAATAAAGACTGGGAATGGAGAAGTCATTACACAAACTAAAAACTATTTTCCCTTGCTAATTTCCCGCTACTGTTACTCATACCTTCTTGTCAAATGTTTGAAATGGGCCATCCTGATTATCACTACAAAAGTTTTTTTTCTCCTGCTGATAATAGCCCATCTTAATCAATTAGTCTCATTAGAGTTTGTATAGCAACACCCATTTTTTCATGCTCTCTCTCTCTCTCTTTCTGTATATATAATCTTCCTACTGTATTTTCCACTTCATGCATCTGATGAAGTGGGCGTTAGCCCACAAAAGCTTATGTTCAAATCTGTTAATCTCTAAGGTGCCACAAGTACTCCTCGTTCTTTTTGCTGATACAGACTAACATGGCTAGCACTCTGAAACCATCTTTGAAAATTTCATGGAGGACTGGTGAGGACCCAGCAGACTGAAGGACAAATATAGTACCTCTCTCTCTCAAGGGGAAACAAAGAGGACCTTGAGGAATCATAGACCTGTTGGCCTAACTTTGATACCTGGAAAGATACTGGAACAAATTATTAAACAACCAATTTGTGAGCACCTAGGAGCTAATAGGATGATAATGAATAGATAACATAGATTTGTCAAGAACAAATCATCATGCTAAACCAACCTATTTTCCTTCTTTGACAGGATTACTGACCTAGTGGATAAAGGAAGATTATTGCATGGATGAATTTGGCCCATTATGTTTTTAGTTTTGGTTTTAGTAAGGCTTTTGACACAGTCTCAGAGATCTTATCATTGTTAAATTTGGGAAATGTGGTCTGGAAGAAATTGTAAAGTGGGTGCACAAGTGGTTGAAAGACCACACTCAGAGTAGTTAGCAATGGTTCACCATCAAACTGGGAGGACATATCTAGTAGTGTACTGCGGGATCTGTACTGGGTCTGATATTGTTCAATATTTCTGATAAAGACTTGGATAATGGAGTGGGGATTATACTCATAACACTTGCAGATGACATCAAGCTGATAGGGGTTGCAAGCGCTTTGGAGAACAGGATTAGAATTCAAAATGACCTTGACAAATTGGAGAATTGGTCTGAAATCAACAAGATGAAATTCAGTAAAGACAAGTACAAATTACTACGCTTAGGAAGGAAAAATAAAATATACAAATACAAAACGGAGAATTACTGCCTGGGCAGTAGTATTGTTGTATGAGCCAACAATGTTGCAAAATGGCTAACCTTCTTGGATGCATTAACAGGAGACTCGTATGCAAGACATGGGGCAGGAGGATAATTGTTCTCTTCTGCCTGGCATTGGTGAGGCCTGAGCTGCTGTACCGTGTCCAGTTTTGAGCACCACCCTTTAGGAAAGATGTGGACGAACTGGAGAGAATCTAGAGGAGAACAATAAAAATGATTTTAAAAAAAATGGTTAGAAAACCTGACCTATGAGGAAAGATTAAAAATACTGGGAATATATGATCTTGAGAAAAGATCCAGAGGGGGGACCTGATAGTCTTTAAATATGTTAAGAATCATTATAAAGAGAGAAGTTGGTCTTCATTTCCACTGAGAGTGGGACAAGAAGTAATTGAGCTTAATTTGCAGCAAGAGAGATTTAGGTTAACTATTAGGAAAACTCCCTAGTCATAAGGATAGTTAAGTACTGGAATAAGTAAACAAGGGAAGTTGTGGAATCCTCATCATTGGAGTTTTAAAGAATGGGTTAGAGAAGTACCTGTCAGGAATGGTCTAGGTATACTTAGTCTGACCTCAGTGTGTGGGGGTGGAGCGGTTGGGTTAAAAGATCTTTTGAGGTCCCTTCCAGCTCAACATTTCTATGTTTCTATACCCGTTCTGTAGCCTATAGGTATTTGGTAGGTAATACCATTGGTAGGTATACCAAGAGGTATAAGTTAAGATATAAATAAACCTACAAGGCCTGTAAGACAATAGCTTAGGTAAAGAAGGCATAAGGCCTAAAAAGCTTTAGCATAAATGGCTAAACAAGAGTAACCCTAACTCAGATGACAGAATGATGTAATGACTAAACTTGCTGACACAAATTGCTAGATTACACCAGCATGGGATATTTTAAAATAAGGAACATCAGTAAATGTCTGACCACAAGAGTGTCATGGTAACTAATTGATGGATATGCTAATAAGCTTGAGGTAAAAGGACTAGTAATCTGAGAGAAGAGCACCCTCATATTAGTAAGGTGAGGAAAGACATAAGGAAAAGGGGAAGAAATCCCTACTGAATATGCATTAGGCATAATAGCCTTAGTGTAACACCTTGTAAAAGTTGTGTGCTGGCCTGTGTGCTTTAGGAGATGCCAGGAGGATGATGACTGATACTTCAGGTCCTTTTGCAAGGAATGGTATAAGTATATGGATGCCCAGGCACACATTGGGTATTATCTCCCTCTACCTTGCTGGGTTTGGCGTTTTTGTGACTTTACTAGTTAAACTATTGCAAATTCAGAAGCTTTTCCTACCTGTAAGTGTTGCAATCATGCACATCAGGGTTCCGAACTGAATAGTCATTCTAATAATACTGAGCCTGATCTTGGGGAAAGAACCTAGCACATCTTAGAGTGTTAATTGGAAATTTAAGTAATCAATACTATTAATACACAATCAATAGATCAGGCAACAATTCTGTGATAGAAAAATCATTGATGCCCATGGATTCTTTTTGCAAAGATCAAGGATAAAATCTGGTTCTAATTTGGGGGTGTATTTCTTTCCCATAAATTGTAGAGCAGCCTCCTGTCTTTAATGTGTGTTGCACTAAGACTATAACTGCCAGCTTACAGTATTCCATTTTAATCTGAAAATCCTTCTGGATCTAGATGGCACATTGCATGCTAGAATGTGTGATAGGTTGCTCTTATGTATTAAAGTTAAGGACAATTCTAGTTCCGTTACAAGCCAAGTACATGTGGCCTCAAACTTCTACTAAATCAACAACGAAGTGTTCCGTTGCACAAAGTTTGGTGGCTCTTAAAAGTAGCAGCTCTAATTTGAGGGAGAACCCTAGATAAGCTTATCTTCATGACTCTTCAGATTATGGTAATAAATCCTGTACACCCCAAATCTCAGTTTTTGAACAGGGATTTGGTCTTGTAGATATTGGAAGCTCCCTGAACCAATGACAGAATGAGAAGGAAGTCTTATTAACCACACTGTTCAGGAATAATCCTCCCAATGATACTTTGTGGAAAAAATAGATTAAATGAAGCTATTGTTCTTTCCCAGTATCAGTGTTTGTTAAAAACAAGGGTGGGTGGTGTTGTTCAAGGTGTTGGTTCTTCCGTATGTAGTGCAGGAATCATCGCTATCCAGTGTGAGGCATGAAGTTCCCATTATGTAGGTCCAAATATCTTCTAAAACAAAAAAACCCCCTGATTTAATGTTCCCCATACACATTCCTGCTGGACCACTGAACACTGACACTGTTTTTCTCCATGTAACCTGACCATCTGGTAGCCTCACCCATAGGTTACCACTAGTTAGGGTAAGGACTAGATATGATTGCTTCAGGGTCCTTTGGTTTTCTATAGTAGTTTAGCGTCACAATGAACTCCTACCATCACTAGGGGGCCAGCACACTTCCCTGGCCCTGCCTAAGTCTGAATTTATTTTAAAATAGCTTTATTGCAGCAAACTCATATTTCAGCAGTAGAAAAAAATACCTATGGCTAAATACCATCTTTCACGTGTGCGTAAAGACTCCAGAGCTGGGCAATGCAATACTAGGTAGTCATGAAAGACCTCTGTGTCATGGACTGGGCAGCTCAACTGGTTGGTGCTCTGCTCTAAAAAGTCCTAGTAGTAAGTAAAATTTTAACTTTCTGCATCTTTTAACTTCTGAGAAGCTCAAAACTGGAATTTGTTTACTATTTTTATTCTAGGAATACATTGGGTTGCTTTTGTAGGTTGGGTTGGGAGTGTTAAGTTACTGGCATTGATATCTCTTGTTAGGTGTATGTAAGGAGAGAAATATACATGGTCCCTGTATTCCTGTGTAGTGGGTAAGAGGAGACAAATTTGTGTAAAGTTTTTAAACCCGAATCAAGGTGTTCACAGGTGCAACCTTCCATTGGTTGCATCTGTAATTCTCTCACGATGAAGTATGAACTTGGCTTATCTATTTGAGAGTGGGGGAATGAGGATATGTGAAATTGATGGAGTTGTAGATGATAAAGAATAAAGTATTAAATACTGACAAATTTGCCTTGAGCCTTGGATAGTCTTTTTATATGTAGCATATAATCAAAATAAATATGTACTGTGTCCAGTGTTCCTTCTATGTTTTCCATCCATGTGTGGAATAAATTTTGTTATGTGCACTGAGGTATGTGCAGATGTGCGCCACCAGTAGAAACAAAAAACTTAGATATAATACATATTTTTAAAAAGTTACCATAGGGATAATTATTCCAGCCAGGTCAGGTTAGGCATTTTACAACTCACTACTCAAATAATTAAATTTAAGCATAAGAGAGAAATAAAATTATGAAATGCATAGACCAGTCCAGAAATTAAAATAACACTCTTTGAAAGAATAAAATTACAGAGAATACATGTGCATTGCAGGAAGTATCAAGAAGTAACAATAGTATAAGTATATGTTAGGACAATGTCTCTCAAACTTTTGTACTGGTGACCCCTTTCACAAAGCAAGCCTCTGAGTGCGACCCCCCCCAATAAATTAGTAACATTTTTTTAATATATTTAACACTATTATAAAGGCTGGAGGCAAAGCGGGGCTTGAAGTGGAGGCTGACAGCTTGCAACCCCCCAATGTAATAACCTCGTGACACTCTGAGGGGTCCCGACCCCCAGTTTGAGAACCCCGGTGTTAGGAGGTGAGTGTGAAAGACTGCATGTGTGTGAGAGAGACACACACACAGAGTGTGCGTGTGTGCTGTCTGCTGTGGAAGTTTCTGAGAGACGCTGTGTGCTGTCTATTTTTGGCACCCACCGATAACTCTCCTGCTCCTGACTGAGCCCTGTCCCCTCCTCCGCTCTGCAGAGATGGGGTACATGGGCAGGGGGGAAAGAATCTGTGTGTGTGTGTGTGTGTGTGTGAGAGAGAGAGAGAGAGAATCTGTGTGTGTGTGTGTGAGAGAGAGAGAGAGAGAGAGAGAGAGCTGGCTGCTGGGGAAGTCTCTGAGAGACCATGTGCTGTGTCTTTAAGGCACTCACTCACTGCATGGAGGCTCCTTCAGACCTCAGAAGCTCTCTCCTGCTCCGAATCCTGAACCCTGTCCCTTCTCCCCGGCTCAAAGGAGATGGGGTGCAGGGGGAGAGGGACACCTTGACATCAGCACCCCCCTGCTCTACACAGCCAGCAGGAGGGTCCCAGAGGCAGCCACAGAAGCAACATGGCTGGAGAGGGGGACACTTGATCACATGCTGCCAGATATGTGTGGCTCTGTTAATCAAGTGTACACACACTTGAATCACTCCTGGGTGGCCACCTGACCACACAACTTAGAGGAAATACAGACTATATCAGAAAAAAAAAGTGAAGCATTTGTTCTGGAAAGCAGTATAAAAACTGTGCTGGCTTTGTAAACATATTGGAAATGAATTTAATTCCAATTTTGGGTCTCTCAATCTTCAGACTAAGTCTTTAAATAACAAGTATTAAGCAACAGTGCAGTAAACCAAAATGTGTATGTGCAGGGTTACAAACACGGCCATCATACCAACCAATTTACTTTATTTCTAAATACCTACAACAGAGATGTTAAAGGAATTACAACAAAAGCGAGCCACACATGCACTTCTTCAATTCTGTTAAAAATGTAGTTGTTACAGCACTGAATCTAGCACTCTTTGCTGCCCTTTGCCCATTAGCTCTTCTGAACAGCTGATTTTAAGACTTTTTATTTCTATTTTTTTTGACATAAGACTTTAATAGTAATGCTGCTGCCAATAGTGATGACACTTACAGCAGTAGTGGGCCTGTCCTGGATCAATTTTGCAACTGCCAAACTCCCTAGAGGGTGTATTCTACAGTTCGTATAATTACTAAAATTGTAGCTGCCATTCAATTTATCAAACCATGCTGAGCGTAACTGATGTCTTGGAAATGTAGCTAGAAAGTCTAGAATAAGAATTGATTTTGCAGTGTGTAGCAAAACCTTGGTTGCGTGTGTTGAAAACCATGCAATGGCTTTCAGGTTTTCAGTTGGAAGACTGATTTTCTTTTCTGTGTAGGGGTGAAAAAATGATTTTTGGGTCTGGAATAAAAAGTCATGAATCTAGAGAAAATGAGAGGTTTGTTACAATTGCACAAGACTAGGTTATAGAAGTTCCTTAGTTCTAATACTGTATTTATATATGGACATTAGGAAATCACAGTGTTTGTCTAAATTTCCCCATCTGTAAAACAGGATATCATCTACTTCCTAAAAGGATTAATAATTGTTTTAATGGATCAGTTTGGTTCAACATTTGCAATGAAAATGAAAAATGTTCAGTGTTTGGGTATGTAGCAGAGCTGTGTAAATTACTTTCTCTGCTTTTTCCATATTTTAAGACTGAACCCGATTCTTGAGAACCTCTATCTGCAACAATGAATCTTGACATAAGTATAAAATATCCTTTCAAAATACATATGCTTTCATGTTTTAGTGGTGCCATGTTTTGCATAATGCTAAGCAGCAAACTATTTCACATATTGTTTAAGCCAGTTTGTTCTCTTTCACATGAAGGTACCAAAAGATAGGATTTAATACTTTCAGGAGTTTACTTGGTTGATGTCTACTGTATTCAGAGTAGCAGAACTTTTAGTTAGGCAGCAGTTTTCTTACTGAGTTTGTCTTGAAAGGCAGCCTTTAGGATAGCCAGGTTTTAGTGTTAGACGTTCTAGATTAGAACTAAGGTTTTAAAATCAGTGTGCAAATTAATTGGGACACAGTGGAAGGATGAGTCATCATTTTAGCTTAATAGATGGGCTTCTCTGTTATGTAGCTAGTCTTTTAGGTTAGACTGTTGCAACTCTCCTTACCTGGTAAAGGAAGTGCAGTTTTCTAACTCAGAAGTGAGAGAAGCCTGGATCACAGGAAAAATAGTCATCTGATAGGGAAGTGTGCAGTCTCCCTGGGGGAAGAAGGTATTCCTCAGTTACTGTAGTGATCTGTGGCCAGGAGTGGTGAAGAGTCTCGTATGATACTGAAAATATGCTCTGACTTGATGAGTTGTGTGGTGACAATCAATGACAGTGTCACTGTATTGGCAAGCTCCTTGAAGTGAAGTGGCTTCCTTGGTTTAAACTTGGCCTAGCTATTGTTCATTGTTCTGTTTGATTTTTCCAGGAAATAGGACATCTTAGTGACAATGGAGGTACATTAATTGATAAGAACATGTCAGCATTCTAATGACATCCATGGCTTCCCAAGGTCTTTGTGAGAAGGAATGGTGAGAGTACTAATCTAGGACACTCCATCTAAGGGTTTTTGGGAGAATAAAAGTAGGTGCACATTATAGCCATATACTGCTTTGTCCACATCTGCTAGATCAAATGTGTGAGTCAGCACTTTTTCATAGGTGTCAAAAGCTGCAGAGATCCAGCAGTAAAGAAAAAAATTATGGAGGTTTAAGGTCATAAAAAGATCATCCTCTGAGTGCCAGATGGGTTCTGTGTGTCATATCCTCATGTGAAACTTGTTTGTGAAGAGACTAGGATATTGGCAGAGGTAAAGTGTTGCTGGAGTGTGCGTATCCTCATATATAATATATATATACACACACACATATTATATATATATAAATATATATATAAATCTATAAAAGGAGGTTGAGGACACAGCCTTGAGAGTTAACTGTGTTTGAAATTGGAACTCCTGGCTACATCCCTGCCTGTTACAGGGGAAACGTGCAGGTCAACCCAAGGCAGAATCGTGCAAAAGCGTGAGTTTCCAGCTCAGTGGAACAAATTTCACCTCTTCCCCAGAAGGGAAAATGTAGAACATTTCCCCATAATTCAGGTGTGTAAATTGTATGAGTCTTCTCCCTTTGCTGCAGCTTATTGACAGAATCAACCTTTCAAAGGTGACATTTATTCTGTGGTTAGGTCTGCATACATTATAAACAGTGTGTGTGTGTTCTGATTCAGTTGGCTTTGTCTTGAACTTCAGATCTGAAATTTAGATTACAGTGCCCACATTTGCAGTTTGTTTCACACATCGCGGTAGCTAGATTTTTAGAGTGAAAATGATTTTCTACACACATGAATGTTGCTAGGCTTTGATTTCTAAACCTTATGTTTAAGTGTTTGTATTGAGAAATCAAATGATTTCAGGTAGTCACATACTGTGCCACCAAATAACACTAATATTTATTTATTTTTTTTAATAAAAAGAGCCTCCTGGAAGGTATAGAAAATGTACGTTTTGATCTAAGTTGAAACAACAGCATCATCCTACACTTAATTCATTAGTGTTCTGAAGCAATTGCCTCTGACATCTAAACTGCAGAACAAATGTATTTGATCATATTATTGACAGACCTGCAGCTCTATATAAATGAGCACGTCCTGCAGATTAGCTACTAGCTTAATTTGCCCTAATACTAAGTCTCCTTTGGCCTGAGATTCAGGAACCATAAATTCATAGCATTTACCTTTCTCCTATGTTGCCTTCATTAGAGACAGTTTCATTATTTCAATGCTGCTGCACCATTAGCCACAGATCACTCAGCGAGACATGCACATTTATTCTAAGGATTTGCTGGATCAGTGAAATACTTCCTGTGTTTTGCCAGTTTTGTTTCAAGAGTAAGATGGTGCTATGACACCACCTGCAGCTAATTCAGGATTGATGCTAGGCAGTTTTCAAGGGAAGAGAGGTGATATAAAAAGATTTGTTTAGTTTCAAGTCTAATCAGTTTATGCTTTTTGGTACTTGTGGAAAAAGTGACAAATTCATTGGAGGTCAGACTAGATGATCATATTGGTCCCTTCTGACCTTAAAGTCTGTGAGCAAATGCCTTTCTTAGATCTGAATGTAAGGAAAGACCATGTATTTGTTGTCACTTCAAAATATGGTTTATATTCACTTTTGATGCAGTAGGTCTGACAAACTGATGGAGGGGTGCTTGTTTTTCTTGTTTTGGCATTTGAGTTATTGAGTATTTTCAAGGGTGAAGTGATATGTGTGAAAGACAGCATAACAAGACTGAAATGCTTTGATTGCTGCATATCTATTGCCATAAAAGAAAATCATGCAATGGAATACAATGTTATCTAAGAAATTAATCCCTGTGACAAGGGTAAGGCAATGCAGTCTCAAGCTGTTCTTCCTTGAACCAAGAGTTTTTCCTTTCCTTGTCTTTCTCGAGTGAAAGGTTTTCTTTTAACACCTTTTTAGATGCCTCAGGAACATTAATATAGTAGACTGGACACAAACTTTGAGACGTGCATGGTTTTTTGTTTTTTTTTACAAAGATTTATTTTCAATTTTTAGCCATTATGCTATGTGAAAGTTTACTGAGGTTGAACACTTAAAGCAGAATTGTTAGGCCTGATATCCTAACCAGACAAGTTACAAACTGTTATAAGGCTATTTCAATCTACAGGAGTATGGCTTGTGAGCTCAATGCAGCTGCGTAAATCTGTGGTACTCTACAGAAATGATTAGGCTTTTAAAAACAGTGCTAAAAGTCTTAAAATAACATACACATACAATCTCCTGGAGGATCACAGACCTGCCAGTAATCAGACAAATAACATCAAAGTCTTTATTCCAGTTTGTAGCAGGAGACACAGAAATTGAGTAAAAAACATTAGTGTTTTTATCCAAGAGATCAAGATGATCCAAGAGATCAAGATGTATTAATAACATATCTGAGTATATTTTAACCAATGATCTTACAAGTGCTAATAAAGTGTTCTGTGATGAAATTCATATTCTTCCAAATTAAACGTTGTGACGGAACATATCCCCATGTCCAGACCCTACACACTATTTCAATAATCTTTGTACAAAGTATGTATTATAAGATAACATTTGAAAGCTCATAATTTGCTGGTCAATATTGCCCTCCTAAAATATGTATTGCAACACTGTATGTGAAGTTAGAAGATTCCACTGTATGGTGTTCTTAACACATATTCCAAACTGGTTATTGGCAAAGAGGCCGGTCTCAAACAGAGGAACGAGTGCTCTGCTTCATTTGCATGTAAGCTTGAAGGGAAGCAAAGGAAGCTGAAAGAGGTGAGAAAAAAGCATCAGGGAACATCCTCCTTGATAATTTTTTTGCCTCCTGGTACCCAGCTGGAAATGTTTTTCATGTGGGGTTCCAAAACTATAAAAAGGAGGGACAAATAACCCAAGACACCTTGTGATGAATCCCTCCCGGGGTGCAACCTGGAACTGCGGTACCACTGAGCCCTCTGACTCACCAGCCTGGGTTCCCTCTCACACTGTGCTGCTGTAACAAGCTGAAGACCACTCCTGATCCTACATTCCTACCAGCATTCAAACAGGCAGGGACACACCCATCTGCAATTACATGCAGGCTGTAGACAGCTATTGCATGAACCAACAATAGAGAGGCTACTGCCAAAATACCCCTAGTATCCCAGAGCTGTACCATCCTACCCTGCTCAAAAACCCAACCAGTATGAATTTATTACCCAGTTCACCCCTCCCTCGATGTGGAGAGGAATATGCACAACACCTTTGTTAACTGAACTGAGATTTCCCCAAACACTTCACGCAAAAACACATTGGTTAAGGTAAAACATAAAACAAGTTTATTAACTACAGAAAGGTAGATTTTAAGTGATTATAAGTGATAGTTAAGAGATCAAAGCAGATTTCCTAGCAAACAAAATCAAAATCTAAGCTAATATATTAGATAGGATTTGAATCAGCAATATCTCACTCTGACTGATAGAAGCACTCCACCAAGTTTCCATACACAGACTAGAAATCCCTTTACACTGGGACCAGCACTTCCCCCAGTTCAGTCTTTGTTCCTCAGGTGTTTCCAGATGTTCTCTTGTGTGGGGAATGAGGCCCCAAAATGATTTCACTCCCCATCTTTTATAGTCTTTTCATATGGCTGGAACCCATTTGTTCCAAGCCAGGTTCCTAGCTCAGTTTGTGCAAAAGTACAGGTATCAAAATGGAGTTCAGTATCATGTGATCTGATCTCAGTCCCTTGCATGCTCCTGATCAGTCATGGCAGCCATTATCTGTAGGCTGTTTGAAGCATCCTCAAGTGAGGACAAGCCTTTTTCATGGCCGTTGTCTTTGTTGATGGGCCATTGGCATCATCTAGCTTCTTCATTGTTGTACCCAAAAGGCTAATTGTGGGCATTTCCAACTTCACAACATCTTCCAGTAACACAGACATAGCAAAACTTCATATACAATTATAATACATACAATCCAACAGGATATTAATTTTAAATAGATCAAAACTTTTAGAATGATATCTCGGAAAGCATATTTTGTACAAAACACAATTATATGATAGTGGTGAATGTGGGAGTGCTAGGGTATCTCTCCCCTTCTCTCCTTGTCCATCTTATTCACAGCAACTGAAGTGAGAAAAAAAGCATTAATTGAATTCTGGGATAAAGGATTTTGATCTACAAGGTTCAGTCAGTAAGACAATTGAAAGCATGTCATGAGAAAACGTTGTTTTGAAATTAACATAGTTTATTAAATTAGGTACCAGTTGTGTTTTATCTTTATTCTTCTTGTAACCATTTCTGACCATTACTTGTACTCACTTAAAATCAATCTCTGCAGTTATTAATTTTTTTATTGTCTTATCTAATCTGGTGTGCTTAAACTGAAGTGTCTGGAAAACTCTATTTGGGGTGGCAACTTGTGTCCATATTATTTCTATTAAAGAGATAACGGACTTTATATAAACTTGTATTGTCCAGGAGAGGGCTGGGCAGTACAGGACAAACATTTCTGGGGGAAAAATCTAATACTGGGAGTGTATAGGGGTCACCCTGCAGTATAATCAAAGTTGGTAAGAGCCAAAGTGTGTCTGTCTGGCTGCAGCATACATACAGATGTACCTGAGAGTGACTTGCATTCTGGAGGCTGTTTGTGAGCAGTCCGGGCTGGATGCTACTGCAGAAAACCACTGGAAAGGGCACCCAAGTTTACAGAGTTGGGTGACACATCTACTCTTTAGTCTGGATTGTACCCTGATATACCACAGACATAAGTTTGTATGAAAAAATATAGGTAATTTTAATGATCAAATTCCACTGAGGTCAACTCAGCCTTTCAGCCATCCATAGGGGATGAATTGGGTAATTTGGTATTTGTCAGCTGAAACCTTAAACCAATTCTTGTCTGCTCTGCATGGATAGTAAAGATCCTACAATACATTTCTGAATAGTGTATTCTCTAGTGTGCTTCACTAAACTTTTTCCTTCCTTTATGTGGAAATGGTGATTTTTAGAGGCTTAACTTGGCCAAATTTGGATTAATTTTCATGAGGACAGTAAAACAAGCAAACAAACAAACAAAAACAACAAAAATCTCACACAATTCTGACCCCATAATCATAATCATTCTTCCTGACAAATATCAATTTTCTGCTGCAAGCCAAGGAAATGTAGAACTTCTTAAAGGGCTAGTGAGGAATGTTTTTAGCCCTCTTTAACCTCATTCTTATAAATTGCTGAGTTTTTGCTGAAACATTAAAATAAATACATAAATTTAGCCTAGGGCAAGCATGGAAAATTTTAACATGAATGATTGAAGTTTGGCAAAGGTATATGAAGCTGAAAACAGGTTTATAATGGAAAGTGTCAGTCTGACTTTAAGTATAGGCATTGTTGCCAGCTCTGCCTATAATCTGTCCTGAATTTTTAACAAAACCTATGTGAAACCATGTCTCCATATATGATGTAATAAATGAGACAATTCAGGCATATAATTATCAAAAGTTAAGAACTGGACTTCATTGGCACTACTGCTGGTCTCTTTTGTGGATTTAATATTTTCTTTAAGTAAGATTCTATCTCTTCAAAGAAATCAGACTTGCTTCAAACCCAGTTAATGCAAATTGTGTGAAAAAGGAAAAGCATTTCAAGTAGGTCAACAGTAACCTTATGTAAGTCTGTTAGCTGCAGGTATGCTATATTTAAAGAAACTAAGGAGGCTGCAAAAGTTAACAGAAGGAGCCCACTTCAAAGAAAATTTATTTATGGATTAAAGTTAGAAAAGGGAAAAAAGTCTGTTTGCAGCAATAGGAACCTTTTCTCTTAAAATGCAGTACTGTGTATCAAAAAGGCAAGTCGCTAAATATGTACAGTCACTAACGACAGCATGAAAAATATTTTAAAACAGGTATAGGTAAACCAGTTTGAGATGAATATAGATCTGACACAAACCAAGCTCCAAAGTGACTTTTAATATTGTAAAAGGTTTGTATAACTTCTCCGTTTTTATCTTTAATTACTGAGTGTCTTCCAGTAGTCCCCCAGAAATACAACAGGCAAAATGAGGCCCTCAATTTCTGTGTACAGCACCCTCCTCACTCTGTGGAACTCCTCATTTTGGGGTGGTAGAGTCTCTTGCACCATCTGTCCACCAGTAGAGCAGAGCAGAGGCACAAGCCTTCTCCCATGTAGATGGACCTAATCTTTGGAGAAATCCCTGCGTTCCCTTGGCTAAGAAGAATGTTTCTGCATGGGTAGCAAACTTTACTTCACCTGTTCCCCCAGTCTTGTGAGGAGAGGAGGATTCTTAACTCCAAGCTGTTTTCGTCTCCATTGGTTGCCTCTTGAGGATTTCCCACAAACACGAGTGTACTAGGTCAAAACTAATATAGTTCAATTATATATAGTGTGGTGGCAATAATATAGCAGTGGTAATATAATTGTATTATATGGAGTACACCTATAGTAAGCCAACAGTAAAGAAAATTGGATCAATGTCATCAAAATGTGGGAAGACTCTTTGGTGTTCCATACAGTTCATGGAATAAATGGGGCTAGAAAGTTACTTCTGCATTGCCTCTTGCACACTGAAAAGATAACCAATCTAAAATAAATGATTTATTCTCTATGTAACGTACTGCCATTGAACTCTAGCATAGAGAACAGGATTTTAATTTTATCAGATATAATACAGCTTCTACTTTTGTCACCAACAGAAAAAGTTGGCCAGTATGAGAGAAGTTGGCAAAAATCAGAGCTCAAAACGGCCTCCTAGGATTTATAAAATCTGTTTTATGGTCTTCACAGTCTCTAAACTTTGGAATTCACTCTGCCCCTGTCATAAATGGATAGGTAGGTAAGGGTTAAGTTTCTTTTACCTGAAAAGGGTAACCGAACACCTGACCAGAGGACCAATCAGAGAACTGGATTGTTTAAAGTCAGGGGCGGGAATTTGTATACTCGGGGTCTTTGTTGTTTTCTTAGCTATGAGGAAAC
>NC_133777.1:23838157-23964515 GCF_003597395.2 Chelonoidis abingdonii
CAGGCCCCATAGATTAATTCCTGATCTGGTGGCAGCGAGATTATCCAAGCTGGTAGTGAGCTTGGGGGAGTTTCAGGTAAGCCCCCAAACTTTGGACGCAAAAGTCCAGGTTTGGGACAGGACCAGACTGGTGGACACTAAAGTCCAGGTCTGGGACTGGACGGCTAGATTACCACAGCCCCATTGGCTCTAATTCTCCCTGTGTTCTTCATCTTCTAATCTTTAACAAGTGCTTTCACAACCTGCCAAAGAAAAAGATCTTTCTGCACTATTAGGTAACAGTGAGCTCCAAAAGTATATAAAATAGGTAAGGTGAGAGTCACTCTCACTTTTCTTTGGGCACAGGGTCTGATTACCAGGATAGGGTAAGGTGCATTTTATTACCCAAAAAACATTAAATAGCAATTTTGCTTAATCTATAAACCTTCTATTGGAAATAAAATACTTAACCTTTAAAGCTGTTTTCATGGGGAGTAATCTTATCATAGATTTATGTAATTGTTCCACAGATGTTATTCATTATGTTTAGTAATGTTCTTTGAATAGGCAGTCTGAAAGGGATATGACTGGTCATATGGAAAATATTTATTTTTCTGAACATACTTTTCTTAGGTTCTCTTCTGACCACCTTGTGTTCTTTCCTTTCTTCTCACTAACCCGAAGAGATTTGTCTGTCTTCCAAAGAGCCACAGATTTATTTTTCTCTTGTTGGAAATATTTTTCTTTTCAAAACATATTTATCAATATTTAAGTTCTTGTATGGTGCCCATTGCTATTGTTGCTCAGACTCATTTCCATATAGTTGAAAATGAAAATATCCATACAACTACCTTATGGTGGATAAAATTCCAGAGAAAGTAGTCAATAGCTAACAAAAAAACTCTAGCATCACCAGGTGCTGCTGGAGAGGCCACAGACATGCTGCCTGACACACGCACATCTGGACCTGCCACAGATCCAAACGTTCTGGTCACACACAAGAAGTTTACAAAAAAAGCTTCAATATCCCTTTAGATAAAACCCGGATTATGATGTCCGAAGGGATACTCCCCCAAACTTCATAACAAAGGAGGAATCCTAGTTGAAAATACTAACAGCTGCAAGAAAGTGCTTCTCCATACTATGACACCTGAAAGAGCCATACAACTGAGATATGGCTAAAGAAAATACAAAATATTAGAGATGGAATAAATCCCAACTCTCATTTGACTTGGAGATCTCAAGTCAATATTCTGTACACAACATATAGGAAATAAGGGTATATAACAGGGCTAAAAACACACTGCACTGTGCTCTGATAGACACAATTGTTAGTCTCTGTTCGAGACTCTCTTTCCCAGCAAATTGATAACTCTCCTAATGAGCCTACATATGAATTGCATGAGGGCTGACAGTATATAACTCTGTGGAACTCCACATGAAAGCCATTGGAGTAGAAAAGCACTTAACAACTTTATCCTTTGGAATCTGAGAGACAGGAACATACCCACTTGAAATTGCCACCGTCTGCTTCTGCCAGGGACTACAGACTTGTCAGCATGTCATAATCTGTGTTGGTAAAAGAAGCTGATGTAAGAGTATCAGCATGATCTTGAGCCACTGCTAGATCATCAGCCAACACCAGCAGTGCACTCAGGTTGGATTCCTGATTGACAAGGTTCAAGAAAGTGAGAGGCATCAAAGCACTGAGTTCTTTTCAAGAATCTTAACTATGTATAAAGTTAGATACCAGCCAACAGTTGGAAGAATTGCTGACATGGAAGGTTGACTTTTTGAACAGAGGCCAAACACAAGCTTTCTTCAAAAACAATTGACACCCTGATCTCTTTTAAGGACGCACGGATATCAGCAAAAGTATCAGTAGTTCCAGGCTGGACTTCACCAGCCAGAAAGGACAAGGTTCCAAAGTACAGGTTGCGGTATGAGGCTCATCTGCTGGATCTGGAATCCAAGCACAGAAGTCCTAGCATTCGACCCCTCCAGATATTGCCCCACCTCCATAGCTGCAGACAACGTGGTGCATATACTCTCTTTTGTATCTTCAGGTAAGTTGAAATTCCATCACCATGGAGTAGTCTTGCATCAGCAACTGAAGGGAGACTGTTCAGATTAAGCACACTATCCCTTGGAACAAATTCCATAATTGAGACTTTGCAGTCACTATGGTGGAGGTAGAACATTTTTTCTGTTTCCTGCTTAGAGATGGCATAAGACTTCAAAAGTCATTTATCCAAAGCACAGCTTTCTCATGAGGCTTATGCACTACCACTGTATACAGAAGTTGCTTAATTTCTGACAGATCACCAATCAAATGACGGGCACCTGTCTCTTGAATATAAGATGATGCAGAACTTCAAGTTCGTGCTTGAAGTTACTTAATTTTATAATTTTAAAATCAAATAGTAAGAATATCTCAGGTTTCAGAGCAGCCTTCTTAGCCTGCTTTTTTTCTGGGCAGTGGAGGGTTGGGTGCTCAGCACCTCTTCAGAAGCTAAACTCTTGTCACTAGTCACCACTTGCGATTCTATGTGCCATTCTACATAGATACACAGTGCACACTTTCCATTTACAGAAGATTAAAACATTCTGCTGATACTTCTTAGAGAACAGGGTATAGCAATAGAACTTGCTCTCCGATGTGGTTCATTGTTATTCCTTGAATAGCATATGTCAATGTTCTGCTTGTCCGGGTTTGCTTCTTAGCGACCTGTAGTGTTGGCATACAGATTGTGACAGGTAGATCTGCAGCCATATTTTTTTAGCTTTGATCTAATTTGTAGGTTCCTCATGACTTACCGTTTCTCACCTACTCATGGGATATAGCAATACTATCACTAAGTGAGAACAAACTGCTGCTCACTTGCAGCTAAATTACCACCCCAACCATGTAATTGAAGCCATTATTAGTGAAGCCACCTGTATCTTCACATCCTCCCTAACAAAATCCATTATCAGACAAATCAGGGAGAAATCCCACAGAGCCAAATCAAAAGGCTAGGATAGTAAAATAACCTTAAAAATCCCTTAAAATGACTAAGCCAAGTTTTGGACCAAAGACTGCTAATTCTAATATCTGCATGTTAATCTGGTGCAGTTACATTGATTTACAGTAATTGCAAAGTGGTCTGTTTTTCCTCACTCTGTAGAATAGTTCTACTGCTTGTTTAGTAACAGTACTGTTTAGATATCATTTCAATCTTCTAGAGGGATGGTGATTTGAGCAAATGGACTTGCCCGCAGAGTTTTAAAATCTTCCATGACAACTATCTCTTACCAACATGCTCACTCATTTGACTAGTAAATGAACATGCTAAGAATATCCAACAGTGTTCTAGATGTTGCAGAAAATATCTTAAAACTTTTAAATTTAAAATAATCTCCAAACAGATGTCTCTCTTTTTCAGTCTAACATGACACTTGTAGTTATTGTAGAAAGCTAAAAGGAAAATTCAAGTGTTTATCCCCTTGGCTGGCTGATTTTCTTAGGCCCAGTTTTGTAATATTAACAAAGACAAAACACCCAATTAAACTATTTGGAATCTTGCTTGATATGTGTCTGCTCTAAATGACTATTTAACAGCCCGTCCTTAACAGCTATCTCCAGATAAGGGATTTTTCCCCCTCTACCATTATTGAAGTGAATCCTAAAATAAATCTTAAACAATGATCTGTCTTGATCATACTGAGCTCCTAATGCAGACTCAGATGTAGTAATCCCAATTTGTAAATAGCTGAATTGATATCTTGGAAAACTCTTATTAGGTAGTTTGAAAATAAATAAATAATTATATATTTTTATTTATTTAACACCCCTGCACCAAGATCTACCTGAAATTCATTGATTTGAATTAATCAGGTTTTTATAAAGCACTGATGGAGCTTGGAATAACATGGCAGGTTTCTCATGTAAGGTGGGGAGAAATGTTTATTACAATAGTGCTTAAGGGCCAACTCAGCATGGACCTCACTGTGTTAGGCATTGTACAAACACAGAGTAGCTGACAGTCCCTGCCCTGAAGAGCTAGCAATCTAAATTGTCAAGACAGACACATAGAGAGGGAAGGGGTGTAACACACAAGCAGAGTGAACAATGTAATGGTAGCTAATGCCATGTTACTTCCATGATATTTGGGTGTATTTAGTTAGGGGACAAGAAGATGAATGGAAAGAAAAGTGCAAAGAGGGTGGCTGTTGAAGGAAAAGGGGAGAAGTGGATAAGAAAGGCAGGTGTGGATTGAAGCTGAGGTGAAGAGACCATGGGTTTGGGGGGAGATGGCTGGAGCAAACAGCCAATCAGTGCAGGGCAGAGAATGTCCAGGCCAAACTGTAGGAAGTTGTCTGAATGTCCAGAGGTCCTACCTTTGGCTGCTTCTACAGCTGCGCCTACAGGCTGGAGTCCCTGGCTTGTTCCTCCCTGCACTTTTCTACCAAGGCCATATGTGGAGGGGAGGGGAAGGGAGGGGAGGGACCACTTGGATCACATTGCCCCTAGTATGGGGGGGTCTTTTGCACAGTTATAGGTCAAGACATTTCTGGGAGGAGGGATGGTCCCAGAGGGGCCCCATTTTCCCCTTTCCCCTCAATGCAGTAGTCCCTGCAGCTACTTTGACTGGCTGGAGTCTGTTTGGTTCCTCCCTGTAGTTTTTCCCCAACACCACATGGGGGGAGGGGGCGCAGAGCTGATGGGAGAGACACTGCCAGAATAGGAGTGTCTCTCCCCAGCACAGTTCTACAGGTCTGCATCTGGGGACTAGCTGATTGTTTTCAGTCATAGGTAGCTAGGAAGCTTTTTTTAATGCAAACCGTGTTTTCAGGAAATATCACAGATTTGCTAAGCATGGAAGGTTAAATCCAGGCACATCTCTTGTCCTCCTCCCGCTTCCTTTGGGGGTGAAAAAAAAGAGAAAACCATTTCTAGATGCAGGAGTCCCTAGATGCAGCAAAGTAGGTATGGTTCCAAACACTGCATGTCAGAACATTCTGATCTGCAGGAGTTCCCTGCACCACTTCATTCAAGGTACTGGACAAAGGGTTGGCGGATAAGCAGCTACGGTGGTTAACTGGCCATTCATACCTGTAGATGGGAAGTACAGCAGCTACTGTAGCCCTGAGCCTTTGGTAGTGGGTTTGCTGCTACTCTCTGTTCAGGGGGAGAGTAAGTCGCTGTTACTTTTCCCACAGTCCATCGTACTTACTTGGGCTATGTGAGGGACAGGCTTTTCCTCAGAGAGCATTTGATCTCAAACTGGTCAAGTGCACACTATCTACAAGATTACCAAGATCAAAGTTACCAGCCACAGAGGGTCAGGTTTATAAAACAAGCAAGGGATTTAATGCTAAAGTAGCTTGTTTATCACTGGGAGTTGCATGCAGTACAGTGCTCCTCCTTACTGTTTACTCAGTTACAAATCTGTGTAGTCATGTGTGAGTTCAGTGCTACTCAAATCTGGCTAGATGAAGTACACTCACTGAGGGGGAAAGGTCATTCTTCACCCCAGGAAAACATATAGCACTAAAGAGGAAATCAAGAAAATATCAAAATGAATATAAATTACTTTGGATCAAGGCATTCATGATAATTTCAGCACTGCCTTGATGAAGGCTCTGCTTAACAGTTCTTCCTTAACTCTTTCAGAGAATCTGTTAACTATGGTGTGGGATTTGGCACCCGGAGGTGGATCTGGGGAGTAGCTTCTTGCTCCATAGCATGTTTCCTTGCCTAACTGGCTGATTTTGAAGTGGCAAGCTGATCAGCAGTTAATGTTGCAAGTACTAGAAGGAATCTGGATACTGGCTCAGAGGTATAGCCAGTAGCAGAATGACTCCCTCAGGCAGGAGGATGCTGCCAGGGGACAGTGTGTGATAAGCTGGATGGAAAGGATGGTTTTGCACAGAGGGTCTGGGTGCATGACCTCTGGCTTCCATGCAGGTTTGTTCCCCTGTTCTCTCAGCTGTTCAACCCCTCACCCGAATCTGTCTCCTTTTGAGTGGAATCAAGCAAAAAATGTAGATTGAAACTAAATTTCTGCTGAACTTTTATCCTCCCAATTGTTTTTCTCCTGAGATGGTAGCAAGCAGGCAATTATCTTGTCAAGAACAGTTACGAAAATATTAGATTTGTTACTGCCTGTCTGTTTTCTCTTTTTATAGACTGAGATGATCTAAAAAAGCAATGACTGATAAAGATGAATGTCTTAGGGGACTTAAGCATGGTTGTGGAACATTTTGTATTGTATTATGTAATTTAACCAGAACCAATGAACCAATAAAAATGTGATTCTTCTTTTAGCAGCATTGTCAGTGAGCAGAGACAGAGTTAATTATTCACTTTGGAGTATCCTCTTCTGTTGTTCTGTCATAGTATTAGCTTAAAACAACGCATGTAAGAAATCCTAATGTACAGCAGCTTATTTACCATATTCTAAAATGTCAAGGGGGCATGCACATGTCTTCCCAATATATGCAAGTTACTATTAAGTGTGGTATTGAGCACATCACTTTCATGTGAACTTATTTATGTAGCTGTACTGTCAATCAATGGAGGAATAAAGTTGAGCCCCAAAAGAAGGAAATGCCCAGATCAGATAGCTTTTTGTTTAAAATGGGGAGCTATGTTTTATCAGGTAATCGCAGCATATGCATGAATTGAAATTTTGGTGCACATAATTTGTAGGCCAGATGTTTCTAAATTACAAAATAGTGCAGCTCAGGATATATGAATGGTTAGATATCTCTAATGTGGCATTGCACTTGCTGTGGATTTCTCTAGAAACTTTTCTAAAACTCAGGCTGAAAGCTAGGGTTTATGATGAACTAAAGGGTATCCCTAAGGATAGTGAAACTAGTCCTAGTAAAGATAAGTGCCTTGTATAAAGTTGAGGAGTCCGGTGGCACCTTAAAGACTAACATTTATTTTGGCATAAGCTTTTGTGGGTAAAAAACCCACCTCTTCAGATGCATGGAGTGAAAAAAACAGATGCAGGCATAGATATACTGACACGTGAAGAGAAAAGAGTTATCTTACAAGTAGAGAACCAGTGTTGACAGAGCCAATTCAATCAGGGTGGATGTGATCCACACCTAATAATTGATGAGGAGGTGTCAATACCAGGAGAGGGATAATTGCCTTTGTAGTGAGCCAGACATTCCCAGTCTCTATTCACGCCCAAATGAATGGTATTAAATTTGCAAATGAATTGTAGCTCTGCAGTTTCTCTCTGAAGTCTGTTTTTGAAGTTTTTTTGTTTAGGTATGGCTACTTTAAAATCTGTTATAGAATGTCCAGAGAGATTGAAGTGTTCTCCTACTGACTTTTGTATGTTACCATTCCTAATGTCTGATTTGTGTCCATTTATTCTTTTATGTAGAGACTGTCCGGTTTGGCCAATGTACATGGCAGAGAGGCATTGCTGGCACATGATGGCATATATCACATTGGTAGATGTGCAGGTGAATGAGCCACTGATGTTGTGGCTGATGTGGTTGGGTTCTCTGATAGTGTCACTAGAGTAAATATGGGGACAGAGTAGGCAACAGGGTTTGTTACAGGGATTGGTTCCTAGATTAGTTTTTCTCTGGTGTGGTGTGTAGTTGCTCGTAAATATTTGCTTCAGGTAGGGGGGCTGTCTGTAAGTGTGGACTGATCTGCATCCTAAGGTCTGGGAGAGTGAGGAATCATTTTCCAGGATAGGTTGTAGATCATTGATGATGTGCTGGAGAGGTTTTAGTTGGGGACTGTACGTGATGGTCAGTGGTGTTCTGTTATTTTCCTTGTTGGGCCTGTCCTGTAGTTTGCAACTTCTGGGTACCCATCTTGCTCTATCAATTTTTTTCCTCACTTCCCCAGGTGGTTATTGTAGTTTTAAGAATGCTTGATAAGGATATTGTAGGTATTTGTCTCTGTCCGAGGGATTGGAGCAAATTTGGTTGTATCTTAGGGCTTAGCTGTAGACAATGGATCGTGTGATGTGTCCTGGGTGGAAGCTGGAGGCATGTAGGTAAGTATAGCAGTAGGTTTCCGGTTTAGGGTGGTGTTTATGTGACCATCACTTATTTGCACTGTAGTGTCCAGGAAGTGAACTCTTGTGTTGACTGGTCCAGGCTGAGATTGGTGATGGAATGGAAATTGTTGAAATCCAGGTGGAATTCTTCAAGGACCTCCTTCCCGTGGGTCCATATGATGAAGATGTCATCAATGTAGCGCAAGTAGAGGAGGGGCACTAGGGGACGAGAGCTGAGGAAATGTTATTCTAAGTCAGCCATAAAAATGTTGGCATACTGTGGGGCCATCCAGGTACCCATAGCAGTGCCGCTGACTTGAAGGTATAAGTTGTCCCCAAATCTGAAATGGCGAGGACAAAGTCACAAAGTTCAGCCACCAGCTGTGCCATGGCCTCATAAGAGAGACTGTTCCTGACAGCTTATAGTCCATCCTCATGTGGAATATTGGTGTAAAGAGCTTCTACATTCATGGTGGCCAAGATGGTGTTTTCAGGAAGATCATCAATGCATTGTAGTTTCTTCAGGAAGTTGGTGGTGTCTCGAAGATAGGTAGGGGTGCTGGTAGTGTAGAGTCTGAGGAAAGAGTCCAAATAGCCAGGTAATCCTGCTGTAAGAATGCCAATGCCTGAGATGATGGGGTGTCCAGGTTTATGGCTCATGGGTAGCAGATAGAATACCCCTGGTCCTGGCTCTAGGAGTGTGTCTGTGTAGATTTGTTCCTGTGCTATAGAAGGGAGTTTCTTGAGCAGATGGTGTAGTTTTTTTGGTACTCCTCAGTGGGATCAAAAGATAGTGGCTTTTAGAATGTGGTGTTCCCTGTGCTGCTGGAATCCAGAGAAATCTGGATGAGACATCAGGATGTGAGGTTGGCCTCTGTAGCAATACTATACAGTGACACACCTCTGCTTCTCAACAATGAATGAGTGAAAAATTGTGCAATTCCATTGCAAAAATATACACTTCTATATTCTCAATGATATTGCCAGTGTCTGTCCAGGATCCGGATCTTCGTAGGTGAGGTACTATACAAACACACACAGAGACATTGTCATTACCCCAAAATGTTTAGCTAATATGAGAAATAATAAATTGCTCCCTTGCCTTTTAAAAATTGGTTTAAGTGAGTGCATCTTGACCTGTGGTGAGAGATTGTCCACAGACACAGATACCATCATAGAGATACTTAAGAGGAATAGAAAGAGAACAAAACACAAACCGGACCTAAACCAACTGTTTACATTTTGTGGGAGGAGAAAAATAAATATTAATAGCTTAAATTAACATATTCTCATTCCATTCCTGCTTCTGAATGGGACTGGAAGTGAAATTTTACACAAGGCTGTTTCTGGCACCTTATATTGGCGCCAACCAAACAACAGCAGGAAGTCATGAATCTCATGAGTTTGTTTTTGTATGACCTTTCAGCTCAACTTCTCAGATGCTCCATATTTTGGTATGCTTTCCCAACCAAATCTCAGGATAGTTCTATAGAAGGTCTATGCACTGATTAATGCACCTATGTGCTAAAGGTAATTTAATATGTTTACTTGTGTGTGTAATTGGCCAGAAATACTAGGTGCGGCTCCCCTTGTGCTATTTTGGGATTTTAGTCCCAGAACATGTAAGAACAAAAAAATAATAATGAATGAATAATTAACCTATTTAATAAAAGTGTGGACCTTAAATTAAATAACATTTGAATTACCCAAACATCAATTATTTGTACTGTTCTTAAAGCTCAGCTAGAAGTCCAACTAAATTAACCTAGATGATTATTCCCCAAGAACATTCCCCACTTAAAAAAATACCTATTAATAGCTTTTAAACTGACTAGTTCATTGTTCTGTTGTAATTAAAATTAGTCAATGCTATGGTTCTTTCAACTGTTTCTGTTGCACGCAGCAGGCCTTGCTGAGGATAGCAAGTGGGATGGCATGGATGGTCAGTGCCGTAGTAATAAAATTATAAATATTTTTAATTCCTGACATGTCCTGGTTTTAGGATATTAATGAACCCTAGAAAGGACAAGGCTGGCAAATGTTCTTATCTTAAAATAATGGAGGAGAGAGGAAAGGTGGACTGATATACAAATGACCTGACGTTAATCAAATCAACAAATGAATAAACAAAATGAGTGTTCTACTTAACCTCCTTAATATCAAAGGATACTTACGTCACTTCAGGGCAGCTGCACCTGTATTCTCCCTCTGGTCCATCAGGGACACCCACTTTTAGGCTTCTGGATCCCCAGTTGTCACCTCTACTGGGCAGAGACCCATATCTCTTTTCTTCCTGACTTGAGTATTTCCAGGCTGCACCGTTGTCTGCCTACTCTGTGAATTCCCCACCAAGTCAGACTGTTCCAGCAGGCCTGCTTTGCCTTCCTTCCTCAGAGGCTATAAACAGTGTAATTACCCACAATTAAGTTACTGCACAGCTATATCTAAGCAAGCATATTTATTCTTAAGATAAAAACATTAGAGAAAGCATATTAAAAATGATAAAAGGACATACATCTATGCTAATAAGCTTACCAGCATTCACTCTAACTCCAGAAAGACCCCAGGTAGGTGAGCAGTCCTTCCAACCCCATCCAGGAGTTCTTCTATGGTTACAAGTTCAGAACTGCCTTGGCTCAGAACAAACACGCTCGTGAATCTGAGAGTCATTCCTTTACACAATCTGGGTCTTTGCTCTCGGAATAGGTAACTGATAACATAGACAATGCGTTTCTCCTCAGGGCATAGTTTTAAAAAGCTGGGCTTTTGCGTAACTGGAGGAGTTACATTTGTATACATCTCCCCCTAAAGATTTTCTGGGAAACCTCAACTTTAAAAGTTCACATTGTATCACAAAGTTGTTTGGAGAACAATTCCCAGGCTTACATTAGTCAGGTATCCTCCCTAGTGGCGTTATATACAGTCCTGCAATAATATGTAAATCTTTGTATTTTAATACAATGAACTCCTAAGAAACTTAAACTTAATTCAAAAATGTGTTCAGGAAATTGCAACATCTGTCACAACTTCTAACATCCCTTGTGAAGTACTATATGTCAAATGCTGCTGCTATACTGGCTGAGGGCCCAGCTCTGCAGGCAGCAGTATAGAATTAAGGGTGGCAATACGTACCATGCCATCCTTACTTCTGTGCTACTGCTGGCAAAGGCTCTGCCTTCAGAGCTGAGCTTCCGGCCAGCAGCTGCTACTGTCTGGTTGCCACTGCCATCAGCAGCGAAGAAAGTAAGGGTAACAATACCGCAACCCTCCCCACCTCCCACAATAATCTTGCCACCCCTCACAACTCTTTTTTGGGTCAGGACCCCTAAGATTACAGCATTGTGAAATTTCAGATTTAAATATCTGAAATCATAAAATTTACAATTTTTAAATTCTTATGACTGTATAATTGACCAAAATGGACCCTAGTAATGAATGATAGCGGAGCTCTATGAAACTAATTTGTCAGTATATTTAACCACAGACAGATGATTATCCATTGCAAACAATACTTGTCTTTGATATATGTTTTTTTTCCCCCATTAAAGGATTCAACCACTTGGGATTTGTGGAGCTCATGACTTCTGGGTCATCCTGACCAGAGCAATCCCGATTCAAACTCTGACAATTGTTTGTTTGGTAGCTTTTGTGAAACAATTTCCTAGTGGGGATGGGGAGAGGGATAGTGAAATGCTCATTGAGCCATAACTTGCTTTACTTTTTTGAAATTTAAGAATGGTTTGTATATGCCAATATAAAGCAACAAATGGTACAAACATAAAAGTCCAGGAATTAGCTTTCCAGTTGCTGCTTTGTTAGTGATCAGTACAAAGACCCAAATGAATGCCCTATGCAAGTCAGTGCAGAATTCAGGTCAGCACTGTACAGCTTTCACTGAACCAAGTGGCTAATATGTTTCTGACTCTTCTATTGAGAAATGGCTTGTTTGTTTCATTACTCTTAGGTGTCTGCCCCACGTTTGTTGCGATCTCCTTCATATGTGGTGTTTTTTTGTGTTTCTTGACCTTGAATGGGAACTGTGGTTCTGCTGTCATTATGAATAGCTTTGAGGAGGTGCACACAACCTTTTCATCAGAGGATTTGACCACAGGCGGATGTTTCTTCAGTGCAAGTCTTGACCTCATCAGCTCTCTGCTCTTTTTGCAATCTGTTCGGGGTAGTTTTTAGTTTATTTTATGGTAACACTAACTGTATCAAAATAACAGTAGGTCCAAATTAAACAATGTCTGTGAAGAGCTTCCTGTATACAAATAGCATTATAAACCAATTAAGGATACAAGTGGTATGTAATGTTTTCTTCCCCAGCTTAAGTACAGAGGAAACCAGGAGGACTCAGCTGTGAAGCCTATCTGATATTATATATACTTGCTGTAAGTCAAATGTAGTCTATGCAGTTTGATCCCAATACTTATCAGGTTTTAGTGAAAAGAACAATTGAAAAATAACTCTTCTCTTGAGTAGAACAAGGGACTCACCAAGAGGAAGGATTTGCCCAGGAGTCTCTGCTTGTAAGATATTTCCAGATAGAAATCAATGAAAGGGCATAGCATGAGAAGCAGATTTTACTTTGGAATGTCCATGAGGAACCTTTTTAGCATTGTTGCTGTCAAAAAGAAATCTCGGTAGCCATCTCTGTCTCTGCTCATTACAGAAGGAAATAAGGGATGGAGGAAGGGAGGAGGAGGGAAGACAATGAACATAAATAGGATGTGAAGACTAATGTACAGAAACCCTATAAACAAACAAAAAGCCCTTAAACTAAGTAGTCTTGAGTGAGGAATTCAAGGAGTTGTGGTAGTTTTGTACATTCAAGCAGGACTAGCCCTAAGCACTTGTAAATCTTCTGAATGCAGTGGAGAAATTCAGTAAATGATTCCAATATTTGACTAGCTCTAATCGGTTCTTATATAGACTTCAGAAAAGAATGCAAATGAGATTTTGAACACCCTGGAAAGATGTTGTCTCTGATAATAAAGAGCTTATTATGGTACTGAGTTAATGCTTTTCTAAAATATATCTAGACTATTTGATAGATGGCCTGAATCTCCAATCTTCTACCTGGACCCAAAGTTGGTTGGAGGTTGGGCCTATCCATTGTCTGGAAAGTCTCTTAATTGATCCTACTGGAGAGGAGTTAGTTTTCAGAGTGCAGATCAGGTGCAGAATGATTGGCATTATTTCATGATTTTGCAGTTGATTCCACTGGGGGTAGTGACCACATAGGCAGTACAAACTCTAAGGGTATGGCTACACTGGCACTTTACAGCACAGCAACTTTCGCGCTCAGGGGTGTGAAACCCCCCCCTCCCCCCGAGCGCTGCAAGATACAGCGCTGTAAAGCCTCAGTGTAATCAGTGTGGCAGCGCTGGGAGCGCGGCTCCCAGCTCTGCACGCTACACCCGTAGAGGATGTGGTTTACATGCAGTGCTGGGAGAGCTCTCTCCCAGCACTGGCGCTCTGACCACACTCACACTTCAAAACACTGCCATGGCAGAGCTCCCACAGTGCTGCTGCGGCAGTGCTTTGAAATTTCAAGTGTAGCCATACCCTAAGTAAAACCCAAATATTAAGGAAAGAATAAAATACCACAGGGTATAGCTTAGGTTTCTTTTGGTCACACAGATGCCTTTCTGAAAGCAGCACAGCGCTTTCTGTTTTAAGACTAATTACACGAAGACTGACAATTAGCTTTGCTAAATGCTGATATCCATGCCTGGGAGCTTGACTTTTGGGATGGAGTGGTGAATACCATTGGGAATGACATCAGAATGCAGCGCCCATCAGAGATGCTACCTACGCAATCTACTCTGGGACAAAGCTGTTGGGCACCTCTCTAGATAACTAAGTGTTAGCCTGCTGCAGGTCTAACATTTAGAATCCAGAGAAAGTGTAATTGACAAGAGGGGCACAGTCCAGAAATCGTCATTGCCATCGTAAGCTTTAATGTAAAAAGTTAATTTGTATGTATTAAGTGTTTACAGTACTATAAATCTTCCTGTCATAGCGGTTACAGACCAGAAACTAGTAGGAAATCAGGGTTTTTATTCACAACATGGAGTAGATGTGTAAAGGATGTTAAATGTCACAATCCAGTGCCTTATGGCTTGGTTACACAGCAGCTATTACAAAACAGGTAGCTTTTTTTACTTCAGTTTTTGTCCCACATCCACTGCACCTTCTAGTTATGTCAAGATCTATTTGTAGCAGAATAATTTAAGCTTGCACAAAGTAATATTAAAAAGCTGGAGATTCTTTAAGTAGCTCATCACTTAAAACACAGGCTTCCCTATTCTGGTAAGTTTATTGTAATGAAATGCAGGTTGCCTGGCACCTACTGCAAGAATGTCTTTTTCATTTTGATGGGGCTGATATTCTGTATTGTCAATATAACTGTGATTCAAGTTCTGCTTTCCATTATTTACTGTCCTGATCTTTGTTAGAAGTCAGTGCTGTCAAAATGCACCATATGCAAGTTGACACACTATGAAACAGCAATTATTGTATACTTTCTTAATTTCACAACGTGTTGTGCTGCATTAAGATATATAATTGTGGCTTCGTTTTCTGTTCTGAACTCTGAAATCTTTTTGACTCTTCTATCTGCAAAGACAAGGATCCATCTGGTATTCAGTTCTGGGCAACATGACAGAGGAGAGGCATGGGGGCTTCCACACTGAGTTGTAACATTTTTTTCATTTTTTGTTGTGGTGGTATTTGAATCTAAGATCAAAACTATTTTGATTGAAAGTGTCTGATCCATAAATATGGGGAAAAAAGCCACAACAGTTACCCAGTTGGTCATTACTGAGTTTAAGAGCCCAAGGCATTCTCAGGACCTCCAGGTTCTCATTAATTGCCAAGAAATGCCCTTGCCATTGGTCATCATTGCTTAAAAAGTGCCAAATTCTAAACTTAGGTTTGTGAATTAATCATGCTTTGTTGCCTTGCCAACTTTGCTAAGGTTGAGTGCCCTTTCAGAATTCACTCAAGAGATTTGGAAATCAGAAATGCACTTATGTCAAGAAACTTGGCCAAAAATGTTAATGCCCTAGTATAATTATTCTAAGTATTAAGAAATTTTAAAGTACTAAGAAATTTTAAAAAGAGAGCTTCTAAAAGAAATCAAAGGCATATTTGTTTGTTTTTTTACTACGTATACCTAGTGATAGAAACAGCTCCAGAGCTCAGAGTAAGAAAAATCTGAGCTTTAACAAGAACCCTTAAAGAGATGCATAAATATTGGACAAATACTTACACTGTCTGGATAAACGGTGTGGAGGAAGACCCTCATTTTGAAGCAAGCACTGTACTGGAATTAAACTTGTAGCCTATTCTCAATCAAGGATTGCATTTGCTGAAATATAGTCAAGTTGTGACTAACTAAAAAACTGTGCAGACAAAAATGCAGCAGAGTTACTGTAGAAGAGGAATATGCTGTGACCATTTAAAACTTCGGAGGTCTCTTAAAAAATCAACTAAAAATTGGAGGTGAATTTTTATTAAGCAAGCAAAAGGGCTTTTTTCCTTATGACAAAGATAGAGAATATAGTTATCTCTTGGAAAAAATAAATGATTAGACAGGCATGATCAGAGATGAGGAAGCAGCCAAGGGACAACTTCACAAGCCTTTGCTCAGTCAACCCTGTGACGAAGTGCAACCTTGTGGAAATAAAGACACCCAAGACGCAGAGGAAAAAAGCATTCCAAACTTCAGTCTCAAGTTTTTTTCTGTAGGTGCAGTTTCACACTAAAAGAATTAAATATTACAGAAGAGGTGATGTACAATTATTTCTAATGTTATACCAATAAAAACTAGCAGGATCTTAAAGGGGACAAGACATTTGTCACATTTATTGTAAATACCATAATAAAATAAAAGATAACAGCAAACAATGTTGTTTGGTTACTTATTCCATATGATTATAATATATTATATATTATCCATTCACACAATCATTCATACAAGTTCTGTGTAGATATTATAGTTACCAGCCTAAAGTTGCTTGTGACAGATACTGGCCAGGTACTCTGTACACAAGAGTGGAGACCGAGTCTGGGTCAGGTGCACCTGATGCTCCTGGAGGCTGGCAGCAGAACCATAGACTCAAAGTCCTCAGTCTTCAGAGTCCAGCTTTATAGGGATTTTTCCCTATGTTAGTTCATGGGAGTTGCTTCATTCTGCTGTTGTTAAATTAATCAGCAGGTGGCTGGCTCCATGTTGGCAGCAGAAAGTTACCCAAAGTCTCTTATTCTCACCCTTCTTTTTTACAGCTTTTAGTTTGGATTCAAAGTCTATAGGTCTTGCTGTGTTCTGCTGCTTTGGGTTTGGTTGATCACCGTCAATTGCAGGCATGACTTTTCAGCTTGACCTGGCTTTGATCTTCCTTCTGTTGTTCTTTTGTCCTTTTCTTTTTAGGGTGGATGCTTTTTACTTTGTTTCACTGTTGTCTAGGTCTTCAGCCATTGGTAGTTGACTTCACCTCATCAGGACAGGCTGGGGCTGGAGGTTGATTTTATTATCCATACATGCCTCATTCACACATCTAAACTAACTAATAAGATTACAGCAGGGTTTGCAAAAATGAAGTTGGAGGAAGCTTTTACAAAATGAGTGAGCGTTTTAAATGGGGTTTGAATTACAATATGGCAAACAGTGAACAGAAGTTACAATGTAGGCAAGTGTAGTGAATGGTGAACAGAAGTTACATTAATAAAGTGAACAATTAAAAACAATCTCATTTATCAGTTCTACACTAAACGCGCCAACACTTGATAAATACTGTACTGCAATATAATGGAATTGGAAAAGTCCAGGTTATGAAAGCACACAAGGGCCAGTTATCGGTTTGACAGTTTGAGCTTACATAAATCCTTACATACACATGGATCATATTTATAAAGCAAAAGAGTGAAAAAGCTGTAAAGGTCATTTCCCTACAGTAAATCCTACATAAGGTGATGTGGCCATTTAATGCAGCACTATATGGAATTCTTGCTGACATTAAAGAAAATTATGTCATGGCTGAGTGACCCAAAATTTGTCTTACCTTAAAAGCATCACTTCCTCCCACCACACAAAAAAGGTGCTCTCCTGATGAGAGAAATCTATCAGTGCCACGAAGTTAACCTCTCAGCTTTTCATTTGGGAAAACCCATTCATAACTAACCTAGAGCAAAAGGTTTGCTGAAATATAGATATACGCATGACCTGCCACTGGTAAAGATGTGGTTTATTCTTTAGAGGAAATGAATGTGACAGTTACTGAATAGCTGGATGCAACCAATGACTGCAGGTGGAGTCTTTCACTTGTACAGTAGGTCTAGCTCAGGTTTATTTCAACAAACGTCATTAGAATGGGATGGCTGTTTATTAACTTCTATAAAATAAGTAGGTTTGCTAAATTCCTAGTAGGCAATGATTATAACAGTAGTTGGCATATAAAGTGCCTTTCATGTGGCGTTGTTAGAGTGCTTTACAAAGGTGATTAGGTATTACCTCCATGGCAGGAAAGAGGTTCATTGGCTTGCTGCAGGTCTCACAGCAAGTAAGTGTAGAGACAGAAAAAGAAACAAATTCTGATGCACTCTCCTTCTCTAACCCTTAGACCACGTTAATCATGATTGGCGGCCTGGTTTGTTAAGCATTGTATGCATACACAACAAATACTGCTCAAAAGCACTTACCAGCCAAGTTGTTCAGCAGATACAGCTAGTACGTAGGGCTGGGTGCATATGGAAAGTAAACTGAAGTGATTGAATTCAATTTTTTTAACATTTGTTGTGCCGTGTTTAATAGACATGTTTTGGGCAATCACTTTGTATTAGCACAAATGCTCATGGAAAGCAAATTATTTGTTTGCATATTCCAGTTCTCACCAAAAGCTATTTTTTGCTTCTTGTTTCTGATGAGCATTTGCACCAGTCATTTGATGAAATGTCTGTGCTCATTCACTCAAAGGACAAAAATGATACCGCGCGATTTGTGACCAATAGCAACTAAGCAGCTCAGTTCAAATTTCAAACAAAGCTGGACAGCAAACAAAAATTTCATCGAGTATAAATCTGATAAAACTGATTGCAGACATTCCTGAGTAAAACTTTATCAACTGAAGGCTTTTGTTATACATTTATTCACTCCTCTCTGCCAGTCAGATAGGAAACAAAGATGCTGCTGATTACTAAAAGAAGCTCCAGTGGATACCGGAAGAGGGAGGAAAATCAGAAAAGGCTGCTCTTTAAATGTAGCATCTGGTGTGTAGGCATAATGTCTCATCTGACACCTTGATGAAATGGCAATTTGTGTAAATTTCCACAAGCAAAATGTATATGTGTAAGAGCAGGTGAGGCCCCATGTAGTATACTGAGCTTCCTCACCACTCCATGCTTGTAGCAAGTGACTCTCATAAACAAATATTAGTACAGATACCTCAGCTTAGTAATTCTCCCATTATTCTAATGTCTTAGAATCCAATGTTCTACTCAGGTAGTTGCTTCTAAATGTTTGCAGCTCATACTCATGTCTGCATTGCAAACCCAATGAACAAAGCAGCACCCCGACACTCTACAATTCTTTCTGAGTTCTTTTTCCTTCGGTGTTGAATTGGTGACCTGTTTGGTAGTTAGCCTCTTCACTTCATCATGATTACACTTTGCACACTTATTTGTCACTTCATTTTCACATTCAGCAGTCGTGTTTGTCTCTCCTTTCTCCTGACAGAATGCCTAGCTTTCTTTTATTTGCCAACAAATCTCTGTTAGATATGTTTGTATGATGGGAAAAGAGATCTCCGAATTAATGGGGGTCACTTACTGCAGTGTTTAACTCTGCGTTATTTAGTTTATTCATGGTGCAAGATTATTCATTTTTATATATGTACAAGATACAAAGGGTGAGATCTTTGAACACTCAACAGAAGAAGCTACTGTTGAGTGTATCAGCTAAATTAACTCACTGAAAAGCCGGTAAGTAATTGTAAGTTATACTTAGTGCTCTAAATAGAAATAGTATTAGCTGCTTGCTTTTTCAAAAAAGTTGAAATCCAGTAACTAATAACCCTAATGATTACAAATCAACATGATTATGAATAAAAATAAGTTTTTCTATTTGGAGGGCAGTAGTTATCTGACAGTTTGTCCTTTTAAACTTGGTACGGCAAATGATAGTTACAAATCAGCACTCAAATTAAGGTCATCACTGTGAAGGGCTTGGCCAGGATGCCCAAACTTGGGTGTTTAGTGTCAGAGACCCAAGTCCATGTTTAGTGAACCTAAATAAGTGGCCTCATTGTCACAGGTACTGAGCACCCACAACTCGTAGAGGCCTAAATGTGGAATTAAGTTCCCAAGTCAGCAGAGAGGGCGTTCTGGTGCCTAAGCTGGAATGTTGTGGCTATTGTATCTATTTTTTTGTTCATGCTGAGGGCAGTTGTTGGGCTCTTTCCTTTGCTCTTTGCTCTGCCTATGCATGTGAACAAATTGTGCATACAAAGAAAAAGTTGCCTATGAATAAATTATTGAATAAACGGAGGTCATTAGGGCATCTGTTTGTTCATGACTAAGCATTTATAAAAGACTTACAGTGGATGCCATATTGAAACCAGCAGTCTGCTTCCATCTGCATTCAAATACCTTGCTAAAGGAAATAGCCATAGTACTATCCAGGGAACTACAATAGTTCTTCTGCACCTGGCATCCCATATATATTGAGGGAATAGAACACATCACAATTCCTGATGCTCATTACATTATGCGCTGATGCTTTTTTAGCCATTTGTATGTAGACTTTATCTCCCCAAGCAGTTGGGAAGCCGGCAGTGTCATAGAATTCACGTGTTCCTTGTTGGTACTTAGTTTCCTGTAAAAATGAGCACTTAAATATTATTTTCTAGAGTTGAATCCACATATTGATCAATGGACTGCAATGTAGCAGACCAGTTAATGCTGTAATTACCATTGGAATTGAAAAAGATTCTGTAGCAATTAAATGCTAAGTTCATTTTAATTACATTTCACAGTATCTGTTGTGCCTAGATACTGCAGTAATTTGTGTTATGAATAAAGTACCTAGATACTCCCCTATATTCACATCTTGCACACTACTGTAATAATCTTTGTACAAAGTATGCTTGTAAGATATCATTTTAAAACTCATTATTTTTTTATCTCCATCTGTAGTAGATTACTTTAAACAATGTGGATTTGATTAAAAGAGTGGTAGACACTCTTCAAATCCCATTAGGAGAAGTTCAAGAGACTCAGCGCAAATTGCTGGACATCTTTCACACATCATCTTCAGCACAGGTAGCCCTTTCTGTAAACAAAGAGTTAGTAGATGCTTCAAAGACAATTTGGCAGACCTCTGCCACTACCTCCAAAAATCTAAGAGGGAAGACAAAAAGTAAACTGTTCCAGGTAGGAGTTCAGAATTTAACTCCCTAGTTGTGGATGAAGTAAACGAATGCAGCAGGCAGCCTCATTCCAAGGCTACCTCACATGATAAAGGCCAGAAGAGCTTAGATCTTTTCGGCAAAAATTACTTGTCAGCCAACCTGCAATTCAGAAATGATAATTATCAGGTGATTCTGACAAAATATAACCACATTAACTATAAACAGACAGGACAAAGCCACAGTAATCTTGATTGTACCAACCTGGCCAAGACAAATGTGGTTTTCTTATTTACTTCACCTCTCCACCCAGCTGGCCATTAATCTCCCACTGATTCCCCAGATTTCTCACTCAGGATTCGAGGAACATTTGTCATCCCTACATGTGCACTCTGGGTCAGGTCTTGTTACTTGGATGTCTCTTGGGGTTAGAATTCTTCTGTTCCAGAGAGATTCTACAAGTCCTGTTGAGCAGTAGAAAGGAATCCATCAGGAAAACATACCTTCAGAAATAGAAGAGATTTTAGCACGAGTGCACTTACTGTCCCCTGTCTTCGAGGTTCTACAATATATTTTCATTCTGAAGCAATGAGGTGTCTCTTTGAGCTCCATGAAAGTTCACCTATTGGCTATCACAGGGTTTCATTGCCCTGTGAAAGAATTCTTGGTATTTGCTTGCCCTGCAACTTCCAAATTCATCAAAGGATTAATCAATTGCTTCCCAAATTTCAGATAATTCACCCCAACTTGGAACTTGAATTTTTGTTCTTTATTCTTTCATGAAACTTTCCTTTGAGCCTCTAGCTACCTGTACCCTTTTAAACCTTCCAATGAAAGCCACCTTTTAGTGTCAATTACCTCTGCTTGGAGAGTTGGTGAATTAGGGTTTTTGATGACTTACAAGGCTAAGGTATTCCTCTGACCACACCCACCATTTTTACCCAGAGTTTTCTTGGACTTTCATGTCAATCAGGCAATTCAGAAGCCAGTTTTCCACCCTAAACTTCATCAGACTAGAGAGGATGCTGCCCTTCCCACTTTAGATATAGGAGAATGCTAGCACATTATTTTGAGCGTACCACACTGTTTTCCGTTTCTGCTGAGGCTATTTATGTCTATCACAGAGTTAAAGGGATGCCAGTGTCCACCCAGAGACTTTCTAAGTGAGTTTCTTGCTGCATCCTCTCCTGCTATGTACCTGCTAATGTGTGGTGGGCTCCTGGGGACATATGCCATTCTACCAGATCTCAATCCATATTTGCTGCCCTATTGAAAGACGTTCATAATGCAGAAATCTGCAAAGCTGCAACATGGTAACCATCTGTAAATACTTTTAATCTGATTAAATGTCTTTTTGAGGCATCCTTGATCCTGCCTTCAGCTGAATTGTATTGAACACATTTGAACTTATAAAATACAGGCAGTACTCGGACTTATGACACAATTGGTTCCTGAAAATTTCATCGTAAGTCAAAACGTCGTAACTTGGAATTGCAATACACTCTATTGTGGGACCAAATGTCCTAAAGTTGAAAACAATTGTAAGTCGAATCTGGATGTCAATTCAGAAACATCATAAGTGCTGTTCATTGTAAGTCGAACATCATAAAATCAAGGACTGCCTGTATAGCAATGGTTACTCTGCAAGTGCTGGGTGAAGAATGACTGTGCACTTATTTGGTACATAGAATTCAGCAAAAAATCCTGACAAACCCCCCTCCTCCCCCAAACTGCTCACTAGCTTGCACTTGGATACAAGAGGGGGTGTGATGGCTACACCTTTAAGAGGGGGGTTAAGTGCTTGTTCTGAGTGCATTGCCTCCAGCACCCCTAGAACTCTTGTACCTGCTTCTGCATTCCACAGGCAGAATGCCCCAGCCACCGCTCCAGGCTGCCATATTTCTGCAGCACCCACTCTTCCTGCCAGTGCTGTTCTGGCTGTTGAGATCAGTGCAGAGCTCTTAGCTGACAGCATTATGGGATTTCATAGTACACGCTGCTTCTAATGATGGAATTAAAGCTGTATATAAATGATTAACAAATGTTTTTATTCCTATGTCTGTTCTAACTGTCGCAGTAATAGCTTTGTTTAGCTTCAATAGCCGCTTGCACTTTACAGTGTTGTCTTAACCCCATATTTGGAAGAAAACTTTTCTTTGTAGGTTTGGTTGTGTTACTCTGTACATAAAGGGCTTGTATGAGTCTAGCCCAATGCCAGATTTCTCAACCAGAACACACAAGAATTCAGGATCTATGGTGCTGAATCGTCATGTGTTTAGTTGAGATTTAGCACTTAAATTCTATGAACAAATACACCTCTTTCTCCCATTAACGCTAATTGGAGTTACTTTTGTGCACTGAGGGGAGAACATGCTACTTAATCCTAAATGGGGTTTATTTGGGCTAAAACATGTTCTCATTGAGCAAAACCTAGTATTTAAATAAGAACTACCTGAAGTGCAAAACAAAGCAGAGATGTCACTGCAACCAAGTCTTCAATGGTGAGGTTGAGCTATATTAAAGGAAGGAAGCTTACTTTGTAGTATATGCATTTTAAAAATTCTTTAAAATTAAATACATTATTTACACTATTCTCTATTGTAAAATGTGCCTGTATATTATTTTCAAACTCCTGTTCTTTTTCTTTTAATTCCTATATACGTTTTAATTTTGATCACTCTTTTCAAGTATTTTCCTTTTTGGTAGATTTTGTTTGTTTGATATTCTTTAAAAGTTGTAATATGACATAGAAACATATAATATAAATATTCTAGAGGAGGTAAAATGATTGTGAGATGTAAGGTATTTATCTGAGAGATGATTTTTTTTAATGGAAAAATGTGAAGGAAAGGCTAAAGTTTCCCTGGGAATACACAAGGTTTTATTGGTTTAGTTGAGCTCGTCTGAAACTGTCTTCCTTTATTTTTATTCCCAGTAGGTCATCAGTGTGAGCAGCTTCAGAGTACATGCAACTGGAATGTCTCAGTGGAAAGACAATGCTATATCACAAAATGTATATTACAGATCTCAAAAGCTTCAACAAATTGAAGTTATTTTTATAATTTGCACAGAAATTCATGAAATTCATACACTGGGGCCAATTTCAGTCCGTTGTATAAGTGGACATCAGTAACATTGAAGTCATTGAAACTTTTACTTATGCTACAGTTGAATTTTTCCTATTATCGTAGAGGAAAAGCACCATATAATGTGTAATTAAGGCACTGCTGCTAAGTGAAACTGGGGAGTCATGCATTCAGTTCCCAAGTATGTTTGTCAGGCTACAGATGACTGTAAAGTTTCAATCCTGTTCCGTTTCATTTGTCCTGTTATGGTGCAGTGCTCTGTAGATGGCAGCATTGATGAAGCCTCATTTTATTTAGCCATCTCAAGTGATAAGCAGCAAAAGAATTTTGCTTAAGTCTTTACTTTCCAGTTTTTTATACAACTTAAAAAAGTGGCCTTTGCCCTTTTGCTTACATAATAACATTTCAATTGCTTCATAATCCAGTGATTTAGGGCTTATTTCAAAAAGATTTTTTTTTTTTTTTTTTTTTTTTTTTTTAAGCAATTTACAGCTTCCACTTTTTAGCAAGAGGAAAAAAGTCTGTTAATCTCTCTGCAAATGTTCAGCATGTTACAGGATTTTAGTTGAGAAACTATTTGGAAATAAAATAATTAATAAGATGTGTTATTTATTGTGACCTAGGGACACCTTGGTGGCAACTGGCAAAGGTGCAATAGTGCATAAGGGTTATAAGGATCCTTGCAGTCTGGTATCTACATACTAGTTCACCAAAGAGCAGTGGCAGGGTTCAGCACTTGCAATGCATAAAATCGCAGGGGGCCCTGAGGCAGCGAGAGTCCCACTCATATGGTGACTCAATTACTAGGATTCAGTAGTGGACTCAGAACTTACCCTACATGTGTGAGGATGTCATTTCGCTCTAAAAAATGTCATCCTCCATGTAGTATGACCTCACGCGAATGGTGCAAATGAGGTTATGCTGTGCAGAAGATAGGGGCCTGGGAACTAAGCTTTGCAGAAGGCCTTCAGGGGTCAAATGCCGCCACTCTGAAAGAAGCATGTAAGTTCTCTGCTGAAAGCCTATATTACATCGGTCCTCATAATCACTGTGAAATGTATGTATGGATATTATGTAAAAAGCTGTGTGTGTATGTACATATGTATGTATATACACACTGAAAATTATGGTTTTAAGGTCTGTGAGACGGTGCTAGTCAACGTAAGTAGATAAACAAGGTTCTTTCAGGCAGATGTTTATTAGTCTGTCTACATGTAAAGTGATTATTGCATACTTCACAGGGAACACCTATTTACAGTCTAAGGGAAATGCTAATAAAACGATTGCAAAGTTGCTGAGGGGGGAGGGGGAAGGGAAGGGAGACTAAACAGTCACAAGCAGTGTCCGTTATCCTATTGGCAGGAAAAGACAATGGAATTTTTTTGGACTATAACTGTAGGAACAGAGACAATTGCTGGATTTTTTCACTCACGAGGCAAAAGGACAACATGACTTGCCTCATGAACAGAAAATCACAGCCACGCCTTGCTGTAATAGACTGGAAGAAGTTTGTGTGAGCTTGTTCTCGATATGAGAAGACTGTCCTGTTAGCTCAGTGAAGGCTCTAGAATGCGTTCTGATTTTATTTGATATGTAACCCATTGTTTCCAATATTCTTGCTTGCTATCATTTGAGTCTCTGTTCTTTAAGTAAACTTAAACTTGCCTTCTCTACAAACAAATCGAATTGCTGTTCGTTGAATGGAGCTGTGTTCTACCTATGATGAAACTGGTAAGCTGTGGTGTACTGTTTCTTTGGGAACAGGACCTGGGAACGCTGAGTGTCCAGTGATTCAGGTCTTCAGAGAGATACTTGGGGGTTGAAGTGTGTCTGTCCATAACCTGTAAAGAGAGAGTAGGGCTGTAAAGGTCTGGAAGGCTGTGTTTTTGTTGCCAGCATCTGATGGTGTTGGGGAACTGATCCATAACAGGCACATAGATCCTAGGAAGCATCACATTGATCATTTCATGTGGTTAGCTATAGTGCAAAAAGTTTTTTCCAATTTAAATGTTTCATCTAGGCCAACATACGGCATAATGGCAGGCTTTATTATTTTTTTTTGCTTAGTACAGCTGAATTCTCTTTCATCAGTAAAGTTTCAGCTTCAGATGAAGAGCTAGAGGATGCTGAAATCATTCTATATACTTAGATATTATGGGGTTAATGTAGATTTTCCTGAACTTCAACTTCTGGCTGTGCAACCCTGTTCTAAATTAGCCATACTGTTTTACGTGGAAGCTAGGAAAGTAAGGTGGGAAAGAAAACCAGCAGTGCTCGCTCCAGAATATATTCATGAATATTTACTAAAATCTATGCATATGAAGTGTCATTTTAATACATTGCCCTTTCACTAACTTTGTTATTTGATTATATATTATATTTGATTGTATCTGTCTCTCCTGGCACATGAAATCATTAATTTTCTTAGGGTACGTCTACACTGCACGATTATTTCGAATTAGCTTAAACCGATATTACAAAACAGATCTAATAAAATCAGTTTAGCGCGTCCACAGTGGGATCCCGAAATCGATTGTTTGCGTCCATGGTCCAAAGCTACCATCGATTTCAGGAGCGGTGCACTGTGGGTAGCTGTTCCTCAGCTATCCCATAGTTCCCACTTCCGTGGTGAGAGCCAGGCACTGATGGGCAGAAAACATTGCCCCGGGTGTGCTGGTACAGCTCACCCTCCCTTTGTGAAGCAGCAGACAGCCCTTTGCGCCTTTTCGCGGAGTGCATTGAGCAACGCCATAGCACATGCATCTTTCCCTTTTTTTCACGTGGTGGGGGGAAAATAAACTGAGGAGCTTTGCCTGAACCATCAGACACTGTATTATGAACCTACAGACATTGGAGCTTAGCCAAGAATGCAAATAATTTCAGAGACTGCTGTGGACTGTGGGATAGCTGGAGTCCTCAGTACCCCTCCCTCCCTTCATGAGCATCCATTTGAGTCTCTGGCTCCCGTTACGCTTGTCACGCAGCGCTGTGTATCCTGGAGTTTTTATTCACAACGCTTTGGCATTTCGTGTTGTTACGGAGCTGGATACAACAATGGTCTCCCCATACAGCGATCAGACCTAGTTATCTCCTGTAGGTTATGCTGGAGCTCTTTTTCAATTTTCAGACTGCATCGCCAGCCGTGCTGATCAGAGCTCCACGCTGGGCAAGCAGAAATGTAATTCAAAAGTTCGCTGGGCTTTTCTGTTTACCTGTCCGCTGCATCCGAGTTCAGATTGCTGTCCAGAGCAGTCAGTGCTGCACTCTGGGATGCCGCCCGGAGGCCAATAACACGATTTCCGTCCACACGAACCCTAATCCGAGTTATCACTATCTGAATTAGCGCTCTCCTCTCGTTTGGGAGGATTCAAAATCGATTTAAAGAGCCGTTTAACTCGATATTAATGACGACGTTGTGTGAACGGATACAGCGTTAAATCGGTATATCGGCCATTAAACCGATTTAAAGTCGCAGTGTAGACCTGGCCTTAGACTTCAAGTTATTTAGGGCAGGGACCACATCTCAGATGTTTGTAAAGCACCATGATGATTACTGGTACTTCTGGGTGCATATTTAATACTATTTCCAAGCAAACTTTCCAGATACAGATATTGAAAACCTTGCCAATTTTCACTCTGAGTTTCAACTTGGAACAAATGCAAACACTCAGAATGGAACTTGTATAGAGTTGCTAAGTTGTTTGTTTGTTTCTTGTTTTTTTCTCAGTTTCAGGTTGAAATTTCAGATATTGCGCACACACATACTCAAGCGCACAAAGTAGGTTACATGGTTTCAACCTAAACCCATCCGTTGACCCAGTCTCTTACAGTAAACCTGATGCAAGATTCTCATTTGAAATACAATGTGAAATAGGCAAGTTTGATCTGGTTTTGAATCATGTAATGAAACATTCACGTGGCCCTGATACCCTGGGAGGTTGGGAGAATGACAAAATCCAGCCCCTCTAAAGGAAAGCAACAGAGACTTCCAATGCTATTGTAAGAAAATTGTTTAGATTACTTTATTTAACTTCACAGCAGTTAAGACACTGAAATCTGTCTAAATTTAAAAATAATATTCAAAATCTTGAAGTTTCTGTTTGGTTTTTACTTGGTGCACACTTGATTGACCTCAGTATAAGTGATGAGTAAGGATATCAAGATCTGGCATAATAAGAAACTTGCTTTACAAAAAATTCGGAAGGTCCCTACTTTCTAAATACTTCAAACAGCGAGTGAGCTCTTCCTTGATCTATAGAATAGATCACCAAAATGACATCGTTATTCTCTTGATATACTTCAGATTTTCAGATACTACTTCTTTGTAATTGGATATATTAGACTGTAGTTTATTATAGAGCAGAATTTGTTTAATTACATTGTTTCACAAATACATTTAGGAATATGTGGTGACATTCCTTTAATGCTGGTTTTCATTTTAAAACTTCTAAGGCAAGAAGGTGAAATATGTAAATTTAGGGCATGCCATTTAACTGGCAAAAATGGCGAAGGAAGGTAGATCTCTTTTTTTCCCAGTATTGACTGGCAACCAGTATCTAATGTGGAACCCTCTTCCCAGCCTTAATAAATATGGATTGCAGTTCACGGGAAACTCAACTGTGAGCACTCAGTTCAGTTTCAGGACCTTTCACCATGATCTTCTTCAAATGTTTTTTATAATCTCAGGTCCTAATGCCCACAGTCTATTAACTATGGAGCTGAATAATCAAGTCCCTGGCCTTTCATAACAATCAGGCAACACACAGCACGCCTATGGGACAATGTTATCTTACAGAACACAGAGAACACAGTTGTGCTACAGAATAACAATCAAAAACATTGATTTTGGTCTGAAATTTAGAATTATTTTCCTTCTTTCCACTCTTCTCCCTATTCTCCCACAATTACATTAAGACATTGATCTGTGTACATGCAGCTGTTAACATCCTCATGGAGGTATTTTGTCAATCTTCTGTATCACCTTGCCTGGTGATAAGAGTTAAAATCCTGTTTTAATCCACTCTGGTGAAGGCAGCCTATTTGCAAAAACTTCCAGAAGGGTAGAGAGGAGAAAGAGGAGTGTGAGCCTGTTACGTGCCTAAGTGCTCTGCAGGGACGAGACACACACACACACACAGTGAGTGATATGGCTTTTAATGAAGGTAAAGAAAACACACCCGCAACGGGGACTCGGCACGTAGCTAGTTCAAAGCAGGGAACGAGTCCAAAGCAGCAAGACAGGTCCTACTAAATATAACTTTATGCTAATAGCATGTAAAACAACTCATACATAGGCATGTGGGAGCTTTCCCACAACTGAACTGTCTTTAATGGCAAAGGGCCAGGCTTTTCTAAACACGCCGGATTCTCAGGCTGAGCTGCAAACAGCATTTGCTAGCACAAAACACCCTTTAGTAACCTGTCCCTGAGAAGGCGAACAGCCTCAGCTAAACCACCGTGACAAAATCTTCCGCAGTCCCTTACAGAGCCTTAATACCTGAAAGAAAAAGAATAATGTAATTTGGAGATTACATATGTATCTCAAGGAGAAAGTTCCTTATGCCAATCCAGCAAAGAGGAGTCTCTTTCTTATTGTAACCCTTCTGCCGCTCTGAGTTGGTAGCAACAAGGGCTGGGTTCAGTTTCCAGGGGTTCTGTTTCAGTAACGCAATGCATAACCGGCTTGAGCCCCCAGCCAGTGACCTGGGACACTTACATACCACACCCCCCTGGGCGCCTCTAGGAGGCAATACTTTCCCTCTCATAAGCACGGAGTCTGAGTGTAGCAAAATCTTTTTAATAAAGGAAGGAATCAATGCGGCATCCCATTGGAGAAAAACCACAAACAGCGTTATAACACAAACCATAAACAAAAACCCACCTCCAAGTACGTTTGGCAATGTCCTTTTCCTCTTAGGGTCTTAAGTCCAATCACTCTGCTTACATTATTATACCTCTACCTTGATATAATGCGACACGATATAACCCAAATTAAAATATAATGCGGTAAAGCAGTGCTCCGGGGGGGCGGGTTGCGCAGTCCGGTAAATCAAAGCAAGTTCGATATAATGCGGTTTCACCTATAGCACAGTAAGATTTTTTGGCTGCTGAGGACAGGGTTATATCGAGGTAGAGGTGTATATAGATTTTTGATGAGCCTTCGTAGTAAATTGGGGACTAGATACGCTTCAGTATTTGTTACTTGTCTGATGGGCTATGGACACATTAAGGTGAATGAGATGTTAGCATTGGTGGATGAAGTGCACATAAGCTGTCAAACGCTGAGTATAATACTGTTTTGAATTCTGTTGGAGAGTGCTCGGTTTTCTGATGCCAGCTCTGATGAAAACTGTCTGCCTAATACAAACAACCCATGAATGAATGCAGCACAGCTTAAAGTGGAGTAATTTGAAGCCTTCTTGAGTGCAGTGAAGGCAAACTTCAAAATCTTTGCAAGCAGGATCAAGCTCCGCCTTGGCAGTTTATACATAGTAATGCATTATTATTTACTGGTATAAAATAAATAAACCACCTGTTTAAACAAAGTTCATTGAGGCTCCAGTGGCTAATGGGAATTCTAGTGCAACTCCATCCTGAGTATACCACTAGCTAAACCAACACTTTTGGACGTTGTAATAACACTAAAAATATATAAGTAAACCTACCAATCTTATAATGGTTTGGACCATTACAGTAAAAGATGGACAGCATTTCACTTGTAAGGGAATGACTTATGATTCAGTCTGAGCAGCACTTGGAGTTTGTCCATTACAATCCAGGAGGCAAATGAATGACATAGTATAACATTTAATATAAGACTTAGGGGAAGGTGGGAAAGCAGTCCATCCTCTAGTGGTTAAAACACAGCTCTTGGACTTGGGAAATGTTGGTTCTGATTCTGGTTCTGCCATGAAGTCCTGTATTGCTTTGAATAAGTCCATGGTTTCAAACATGGCTTCTGATTCTGAATGCCTCTGGTTTTGACTGTCTGGCTTGAGAAACCTAGAGCCTGATATCCAGAAGTGCTGAGGTCCTGCCATTCCCAATGACTTCAGCTGGAACTACCGGGTAGTCAGCATCTCTAAACATTTACCTTAAGGTGTCTCAGGAAATGCGTTCAGAATTATAGACCACTTTTGAATATGGCCCTCAACTGCTCAGTGCCTTAATTTCCTCATTTGTGTTTAAAAAAACCAAACCCAAAACAATCTTACCTCACAAGGGTGTTGATTAATTAACATTCACGAACTGATTTGAAATTCTCAGACAGAACATGCCATAGGAGTGCAAGGTATTAATTGCCATTAAACTAAATCTAATACTTTTATCACCAATGAAAATACTTAGAGGATAAGCACAGACAAGACTACTTGAGTCTGAAGTAGGGGCTTTCTCCGTTTACTGGCTTATTAAAATGTAAAACAGTCTGCCCATACCTTCATTTGCAAGAGAAGCCTTTGTGGTATTAACTTAGAACAGACATAATATGTTTTGGCAAATGCTCGTTCAATTGATGAGAGGAAAATACAGATATGAAAGCAAAATCAATATAGTAGCAGCTGCTGTCACAACACTCTAAAACTGAGTGAATAACAATGTTGTACAGCGATTAAAAATAAAACATCTGTTAGTGTATGAAAAAAATTATTTTATAGATGGCTGATGTTAATGAAAACCATTTTAATAATGAAGCAGGGACAGGAGGTGATTTTGTCCTAGCATTGTTTTTATGGCTAGGTGGACTTACTGACAATTTTGAAGAAGCATCTAACACTTGACATAATTTGGCAAAAATCACTAAACATTAAGATAAGCTTGAGTCATTGAGCACAAATATCTCCCAGTTCAAGGTCTGGATGGATACTTTACTTTATTCACTGTTCCATTTCTATCATTTGCTATAAATTCATATTATAGACTCTACTGAGTTTCTGCTTCTAATATCTGCATTATGCGAACTACTAAAAAGCCACATGAATAAGGGAAGAACCTTAAATACAGATGTGGTGACACAAATGCACAATCCACAAATAAATGTACTGTAGCTGCTGATTATTGTGAAGTTAACGTTTTATAGTGGTATTTGAGTTCTAAAATGTTTTATTCATTATTAGCTCTCATTTTTTGTTAGGTTATTCATTTTAATTTACATTACGCTTCCTTGTTGGGAAGAGTATATATTTTGCTGTTGGTTGCAAGTTATTTGGAGCAGAGCATTTGTGCCCATGACCTTTTTCTAGGAGTAAGTGCTTCTTTCTAAATGAGTTTTAATGCTTCTTAGGTGCTGGATTTGTCAGATTAAAAATGATCTTCTGTCACATGCTCTGCAGGCTGAATTCCTCTGTTAATTTACAGAACAGATAAAACATAGGAAGAGACAGGACAAACTTTCCCATCCTGACCTTTAAATGCTCCTCATGTCTGACCTGGAAAGACCTCTTCTAATTATCATGAGGAAATACAGCCTCCAGGCCCACTGGGTCTTTGGCTTCCTGCATGAGACTGCTAGAAGACCAATATGTGAATTCAGCAGGCACATTTTGTAAACTGCATATCTGATTCTTGGGGTGGACTGAGACCACCAATTCTTTTCGTGTAAGTGTTAAATTTTGATTGTACCAAGATGGTTCTAAAAGTTTTCCCTTGCCCTTTAATTTGCTGCATGTACCAGTTTGCTCTTTAGGGGACATGTTTTTTTATTCCCCATAAATTCAGTATTATAGGGGAAGGTGTTTATCAGGAGGAACATTAGAAGAAATGACCAGAAATCTAATGAAGCAATTAATTTTAAAAATAGTATTTGAAACACATTTATCAAGCCAATAGCCACTCTGTGCTATAGTTTCCCCCGGGAAATAAATATTCACTTTTGTGAAGTGTCTAAGTGTGCAAGGAAAGGAAGAGAATGTTGTAGTATCATGAGATAGAAACGGTCCAGGAAGTCAATGACTTAGCCACTTTAAAGGGTATGATACTGTCCCTGCAAAATTTTATTAGTTCCAGAGAAATATTAGTAGAGCTATAAACCAACAAAATCATTCAGAGTGGGATTTTTGAAAGAACTAATTGACTCTAAGTGGGACTTGTGCTCCTAAGTCCCTTTAAACTCCTACCGTCTGTTCCTGTGCCTACATTTTCAGTCACTACCACTGAGGAATTGGCACTTGTGAAAAGAGAAATAATCACAGTAAGGGACATTTTGCCACATCTGTGGATATGGAAATGTCAAACAACTCTTTTAGCTATGGGTGTGGGGTAGCTCAGATTCTGAAAACAGCCGCATTCTTGAGGTGATGCGCTAAGATCCTTAAAATTGTCTTAATTAGAAAAAGGAAGAATATTGTCAGGAGGGTTGGAAACACTCTGGAAAATAGTGGAAGAAGGTGTATTGCAAGACTGTTTTAGGAATATCAGTCTTTGTGGATATTTTTGTGGTTGCACTTAGTACTTGTAATAAGTAATAGATTTCCAGTACTAGCCAGAAGCTTCCCTACACTGCTTTGACCATGCACTTCAATCTTGAAAATGAAAAAAAATCACTTCAGTTGTCAGGTAATCAGAATTTGAATGTAGGTCTTCAACTTAAAAACAATGTCCTCGTTCACTTACTTACTGCTCCACTGTAAGTATCTGAAATAGCTACCAAGACAATTAAATGGATTGGTATTTTTAGTGATTGTCACTCTACTGTTTATATTGCTTGTACTGGCTGTCAGTGGAATGTGATGTGAAATGTGGAAAACGCCTAATATTCTATTCATTTATGTCCCGATGTTTGTTTTATTTGTCATATGACTTCCAGGAGTTAACTCAGGCATGGTTTAGTTTACATGTAGGCAGGAAAGTGGACAAACATTTCTGATAACCTTCTTCGGTAATTAAAAGGAAAATGCAGGTGTCAGCTATCACCTCCATTCTGGGATCAGCTAGCTGTCTGGTCCCTCCTTGGGAAGATCCTAACTTGTAACTTCAAGGGGCCCTGAAATAGAAAGCTAGGGGAAAAAAACCTTTAGGACTGTTCAAAAAGGCAGCCCCCAAAGGACAGAAGGAAAGACAGGGACTGCTGGAGTTCAGACGGACCGCTCCCATGTCCATGAGGTTGGAGTACTTGGGGTAAGCTAGATCTATCAATTTTATGTTCAAACCCCTTTCCTATAATGCTTTTATTCCTACTGCTCAGATTAAAGAATACTTTGCTTTTAAAAGTCTGGTTTGGGTCACTTCATCACTGGTCACAAGCTCACGGTGGGAAGAAGTGTAGGTACAGAGCCCAGCCAGACCTGCTGAGCAATCACAGTTGGTACACAGGGTACTGCAGCCCAGGATTGGATCTGAGAGTGGAAGAATTGTGAGATTCTGCCCCAGCGAAGTAAAGGCTAAAGGTCTATAAAATCTGAGAGTGTGCAGTTTTAGGGGATGTGAGGCGCAGCTTAGCTGGCCCTGAACTGGGACATACAGAGTATGATGGGAGACTTTGTGTCTAGGGTGCCGTTTGGAGAGCAAGCCTCCCGTGGAGTAGGAGACATGAAATGAAAAGGAGAAAGTGGAAACTCTGATCAGAGGAGAAACAGGTGGAGGAAAGGCCTTTTTTCAATTAATAGAATATGAGGGTTGGAAGGGACCTCAGATCATCTAGTCCAACCCCCTGCTCAAAGCAGGACCAATCCCCAAATTGCCCCCTCAAGGACTGAACTCACAACCCTGGGTTTATTTTTAATAAACACAAATATATTCTCTCAGGTTTTCACATTCTTCCACAGCATCTGTCATTCAGTTTAACAGCTTCCCCTTTCCACTGAGTAAAAGTGACTGAGAGAACTTCGGCATGTGAAAAGAAGCGATCTGACATGGCGCAGGTAAACACTAGAGCAGAAACAATAGTTTTGCATAGATAACTCTTACCCCTTCTCTGAATAATTGATGAAGAGAAAATAATAAAAGCAACTTCAGGAAAGTGTTGCACTCTTGACAGCCACTGAGACAACAGCATGTTCAGCAAGTCTGCTGCTGACCTAATTAAGTGACAGCAAAGCTAAATGCTAGAACAGGGACCTTAATTTATTACGAAAAGACACATCGACTCTGACTGACTTTCACAGCTCTCACTATTTAGAACTGTACTTGCCCACCCTTGAATGTTTAACACCGTGTAGTGTTAAAAGAGCAATTGTTTCCAGCCAAGGAGCCTACTTAGTATGCAGAGAGTTTGGCAGCTGATTTTACTGCAAATAAATCACAAAGCCCTCCCATATTGTTGTCTGCATAGTTTTCACTTTAATTTTCTTTCTGGACGATGTATGAAGTATGGACAGCAGTAAGAAGTGAATATTATGGTGGTGAATTGACTGATTTTGCAAAAGTCCCTCGTCAACGAACAAACCAGACGGTACCAGCCCTCCTGTTGAAAAATAGTGTAGAGTGAAATATTCAAGTATTGTATTGCTTGGAAGCCAGTTTTAGGAAATTGAATTGAATCATCTAGTGGGCAAAATGGCAAGTTTTGCAGTGAGAGTGCTTTTCCCACTCTGCACACTGCAGAGCTGTATTGTGGAAAAGGACTTTCTAGGAACCTGTGAAGGGTCTAAGGTCAGTGCTGAAAAGTAATTTCAAAACTTTTCAAGAGATCGTTATATGGTGGAGTAGTGTAGTGTAGTCAGCAATGAGTTCTGTGCTTACTTAATTCAAGACAGGATGGCATGGTGATGTTGTCACAGGCTTGGATCCAGACAGCTACTGTGTGTACAATGTCCTGAATAAAGTGTCTCCTTTTTGAGTACACCCAAGTCCTGTCTCTTCTCCAGTGTAAGGGAAACCATGTACAGGGTTATCAACATTATGTAAATACTGATTGTACCAGTGACACAGCTGCAGCATGTTATATCTCGGGACCTGGGTCTGGGACTCTGCTCCATCCCTCCCTCAGACACATGCTACTGGGAATGAATGGACCAATCACCAGTCCTCAGGAACAGATACACTGGCAATAGGCCTGGTATAAAAACCTAGATAGTCAGCACTGCACACTTTTGGCACCCTAGTCAAGGGTTTGACAAGGTGTGATCCCTGAACAACATAGCTATTCCAGCAAAAGCCCATAGGGCAGATGCAGTTATTCTGGGGAAAAAAAACATGTTTTTGCCAGTATAGCTTGTTTTGCTGGGTGAGAAGGCTGGAATATGTTATATCAGCAAAAGCCATTCAAAGCTGCATCCCACTAGGTATAAAATATTGCTATAGCTGTACAAGCAAAGCACACCTAGGGTGCAAGTCATCTTGTAACCACGGGAGTGACAGCAAAGAAAAGATGCTTTGGTGTCAGTGTATTAATCACGGTAGTTTTTAGTGCTCTGCTATTCTCACCCGTCCTCACCCTTTGGCTAGATAGTGGTACCCCTTCAGAGTTTCTGGGTGTTTCCAGAATCCATCAGCATTTAACGGCAGCTCATCTTTCCACATGGAAGGGGAGAGTGCATCCTTTCCTGCAACCTTTGTGTCCATATTAAAATCAAAGATTATGTCTAACCAAAACCACACAGCTTTGGTCGGCTTCTTGCTTTGATCTAGTTCTCATTGTACATAATAATGCAGAGTAGTAGAGCATGGCATGGAGCTTATTAAATGGTAACATGAAGTCAGGGTAAGCATATCAGTATAGGATGTTTTGACTGAATATATCTGTATTCATTCAGTCCCTTAATAAGCTGAGCGATAACACTCCAGAAAGATTGGAGAATTAATTGAGCTGCCACAGAGATGTCTCAGATTGCATGATCTCAATTTTGCATCTGTTTAGATTGGAGATGGTTCTGGGCCAAAAGCACAGGTCAGATTACTGGACTCTAAATGGTGGGGAAGTTAAGATTTGGATCTAGACCCAAACAATGGCTTGGCCTCCCTTTTAATAATAAAAACATATTGTTGAAGGCACTGGTGGTTTTATGTGCATACTGACCCAATAGTGTGAATGAAATGTGAATATAGTGCAAGGTTTTGTCCCAAGTGGCTTCTGACCCCTCTCCAATTACTGCACAACTCTCTTTCTGGTATTGAGAGCTTGATAACTGCACACTTCTTGATGTCAGCATTAGCCTTCCACATGAGTGTGTCCTGAAAGGAGTTCTACTACAAGCTAAGACTGCTGAATCACTACCAGTTAGAGCTGATTTGATGTTAATTAGCCTGATGCTGCTTGGTAAGATGTTTAGCACGTATTATAGGTGAGAGACAAAAGTGGTAGGGAATTGTGAATTCTTCTTTTGAGTGAGCAAGTGAGTTGCAGTAAACAATAAACCTGTCCAGAGATCTGGTGTGATTGGGTACAGACTGACTTCATGCTGGTCCAGTCTGTGCTTGTTGAACCCCTGGCCTGGGTAGAGCTGTGCGCCAGAGGCACTCAGCTCTGCTGATTGTAATCTGATGTTACAGTTCTAAACAAGGTGGAAAGGAAGAAAACTCCATGTAAAACCTAGTAAAAAATGTCATCAGCAAATATTGGGGAATCTGTATTGCAGCTTGCAAAAATTTCTCAACAATATCTATACATCTCTAGCAGAAGGTCCCTGTGAACCACATCATAGGGAAGAGACACTTCATCTGCACACACAATTTTTTAAAGCAAGAATGAAGTTAACACCCTTTCAGTAAGAAGGAAATGAAGTCTGAGTTCAGGTTGGATGGGTCACTCTCTGTAAACTGTGAAGCTTTAAAAAAACAACAACTCATGTCGATATTTGGGGCTTTACTTTATATAAGCACCTATTACCCCCTCCAGTCCTGATTTTTCACACTTGCTATCTGGTCACCCTACGTGATCTGTGGCTGACACTGTCAGAAATCGTGCTTGTTCTGAAATGATCTTAAACTCCCTTTTACTTCCCTGTAATTTAAATTTCATCTGTACTCCCCACACAGCATGCAAAACAATTCCACCCTCTGTAGATTTTAGAACAGATTCTGTTGAGTCTCTGGTCCGTGGTTTTCTGCATAAAACCAAGTGAACTCATCTCATGCTTAGCTGCACGCATTTCAGTTGGCAAATGTGTTTCTCCCTGCATTTTACCATCATTCCCTCTGACTTCAGTCAGCACAGACTCTCCTTTAGAGTTTTTATATATCGCTCCTTTGTGCTCCTGGACACTTGATTGTCCATCTCTCAGTGCTTTGACATCACAGCCACATCCTTTTTTGTGGTGAGAAATTGAAAGCAAAATTTTACATCTTTGTACTGATCCATCAAAAGCTCTTCATCTGGAGGCTGCCTGCATTGTTGATATCAATGAGTCATCATGCCAGGTACTTAGCAGCCTCTGGCTTGCTTTCTTGGTACTATCTGCATTATTGGCTCATGCAGTGCTCTCTCCTCAAGTTGCAGGTTCAGTGTTGTTGAAGGTTTTGGTGTTAGGGAAGAGCTCCGGCTGGCTTTTGGTACCAATTTCCTTTGCTACTTCAATGTATTGCACTATCGGTGTCATCTGGCCTCTTGCTCTAATTCCTTCCAAAGCCTTTGGCCTGTCTGCATAGTCACAACTGAGCCACATTGGTGGTTTCCTTTCTCTTGTTTGCTTTTACCAGTGTGGAGGAAGGAAGAGGACATAGAAGCTTCAAGATTGGCAAGAGTGTTTACAAGTCTATTTGATGTTCCTTGTAGAGTATGTGGCTGTGATATAATCTGTCACGGAAGAACCATGTATGGAGGAGGTTCTTCATCTGTTCACAGAATGTCACTCCAATTAATGAACGCTCTCAGAGAATGACTTAAGCTTTTCTGGTGTCCTCAGAGTATACCAATTAGTCTGACATGTGGATAGCAAAATATGTCTTGAAGCCTTTGCCTTCAAAAAATATAAACCAGAGTTGAATTTCCACTCTGTGCATCAAGACTCCACGAGTGACTGCTGTGACTCAGGATTGGTGCTGAAAAAGAGTTGGCCCCACAGCACTGCTTCTGCATCCACAAAGTATCCTGCTCAGCCCAAAGCATCAGGGCCTGCACATCATGTTAAGGTTGCCTCTGTGCACCATTCTTGTATACTGTAAACTTTCCTTTAAAGTAAAGCGTTGCCTTTTCAGAGCTCTGTTTCTGACCAGAGTCATTCAGAAACTGACAATGCATCTGTATTGTCTGAGGTGGGCATAAAGTGGTTCTTTCCCCCCCATCCTATATCATTCCTTCCTGCTGGCCAGATAAGTAGAAGACTATGACAGAACAGATTACTAGTGAGTAATCTTCCCTCAATGTGTTCAATTTCATGGACACATAATAAAACTCCTAGTAGAAATCAGAGCACCTGAATTTCCCCTAGAAATAAACTAGATGTAATAACTAGGGCTGTCAATTAAACACAGTTAACTCACACAATTAACTCAAAAAAATTAATTGCAAGTAAAAAATCACTATTAATCACAGTTTTAATCTCACTGCTAAACAATAGAATACCAATTGAAATTTATTAAATATTTTGGATGTTTTTCTACGTTTTCAATATTGATTTCAATTACAACACAGAATACAAAATAAAAACAAAGTGAGCACTATACACTTTGTATTCCGTGTTGTAATCGAAATTTATTTGAAAATATAATAAACATCCAAAAATATTTAAAATAAATGGTATTCTACTGTTGTTTAACAGAATGATTAATCACGATTAATTTTTTTAATCACTTGGCAGCCCTAGTAATAACATAATCAATGCACAGCATTTGGCTATAGAAATATAGAGCTGAAATGTAGTTCATAAATACAAAGACAAAACTAAGTTAAGTATCAGTAGAATTCCTATATTTTGGGGGTGTATGTTATTTTCTTGTAGCTAACAGCAAAATATATACCACTGTAGCGGAACATGATGCTATATCATTATTTCTTTAATTCATAAACAGTCATGAGTAGTCACTGAGCCTCTTAGCATAGCACAGGGTAGACCATAAATGTAAAGATTCTATCTGTTAAGATCACATTTTTCAATTTAGCTTTTATTTACGTAAAAAAGAATGAATTAAGTTTCAGCAAAAGCCGAGAAATTCCAAAGCTATACTTCCAACAGCAATGTTAAATTGGCCACTGAAAATCCTGTATAAATTTTATTCCATAAAGTGATATATTATGCTACAATTTAACAGAGGGGGGGAAAGACTTGAAAATACTATGTCCAATATAGTGAACAAAGTGTGAGAACTTTATTTTTTCCATTACCAAACTTCCTATGCCTTTAACAATGCATGTTGACTGTGATGCTGTGTTTTACATACATTTTGCTAAGTATTTAAGAGACAATATCTTGAATGTGACATAAGCACTTAAGATGCCTCTGTGCTGCAGACAATGTAACCTGAAAGTGCCTTAAATATTTGATACCTTGAATCCTTTAGTGCAGCCGAAATCCTTATAGTGCTGCAGGGTTTTAAGGTACACAAAATCCTTAGAGGCATATGTGTCAGGGCTACCTCAAATCCTTCAGCTGACATAACCTTTTAAGATGTCTTAAATACCCACAACTGAATAAATAAGTGTACTGCTGATTTATTAACTTTAAAAGTACCCATGGTAGTCCCTAGATGCTATGCAGTTTTATTTAACTTGTGGACCAAAATCAACTTTGGAAGACTCTTGTAACCTTTCAGAATACCACCCATAATTACCCACCTAAAGAATGTGGGAGAAGTGGTGGGCTTGACATCATATCCTTTAAGCCAACAAACCTGGGCTCATCCCAAATTGCAAATAAAGTAACAAATATGGACTTACTGAAGAATTGAAATGCTGTAAATTCTACCATGTGCACACCTAAAAAATCTTCCCACCCCCCTGCACAGAACTGCAGTGCATCTGTTTAGAAGTATGATCAATTATTTTTATTAGAATCAGGGTTGGAGGTCATCTAGTTCAACCCCCTGCTCAAAACAGGACCAATTTCCCAACAAATCATCCCAGCCAGGGCTTGTAAGCCCTGAACCTAAAACCTCTAAGAAAGGAGATTCCACCACCTCCTAGTATCTCAATTCCAGTTGCTTCGCCACTCTCTGAGGCAAAACAGTTATCTTTCCTAAATAGCCAACCTAAACCTCCCACACCTGCAACTTGAGGTACTTTACTCCTTGTTCTGTCATCAGGTACCACTGAGACCAGTCTAGATCCATCCTCTTTGAAACCTCCTTTAGGTAGTTGAAAGCAGCTATCAAATCCCCACTACTCTTCTGCAGACTAAAACAATCCCAGTTCCCTCAGCCTCTCCTCATAAGTCATGTACTCCAGCCCCTAACATTTTGTTGCCTTCCGTTGGACTCTTCCCAATTTTTCACATCCTTCTTGTAGTGTGGGCCCAAAACTGGACAACGTACTCCAGATGAGGCCTCACCAATGTCGAATAGAGGGGGATGATCACATCCCTCGATCTGCTGGCAATGCCCCTACTTATACAGCCCAAAATGCCGTTAACCTTCTTGGCAACAAGGGCACCCTGTTGACTCATATCCAGCTTCTTGTCCACTGTAACCCCTAGGTCCTTTTCTGCAGAACTGCTTCCTAGCCATTCGGTCCCTAGTCTGTAACAGGGAATGAGATTCTTCTGTCCTAAGTGTAACACTCTGCACTTGTCCTTGTTATTCTCGTCATGCTTACTAGACAAGTTCCACTTATTCGTATCTTTATTACCCAACATGAGTTTTCTATCTATGTAAGGATGTACTCCTCAGTGAGGAATATTAACATGTGAGGCCTCAAAGTTCAGCCATTTGACCAACTTACGTGGAAAAAGTGAGTGGCAATATTTTTAATAAATGAGGAAAAGCTGCTTTTATTTCATGTTTTCCCTCTCACCATTTCAGAACTCAAAACAATGGCAAGGGGTTTGCTCAAATTCACAGGAAAAACTTAACCACAGGGCAGAGTCAAAGCATGGAAATATCATCCCCAAAAGGGAATTTTTATTTTTAGAAAAGTGTGCATGAGAGAAAAGGTGCTATAGTGGAAACTGATTTACAACTGTAAACATCGTAGGAACTACCAGGCACTCACCATAGTACTTGGTGTATATAATACACACACCATAGTACTTGGTATATATATACACATGAAGAGGGTGTGGTGACTGATGCTTTAATTATTAATTTTGGTTTACCTGTTTCCATATAATTTTAGGACGTTTGCTCCAAAGTGAATGCTTTTTCTATTAGTTAGGGCTATAAAAGTGCTATCAAATGCAGACCATTGATTTACGGTGAATGAGGTTTTTCATTTAATTAGCTTTAAAACTTTATTGCCATAAAGGAACTATAAAAGAAAACTATAAAAGAAAAAATAAGTGGCAGGAATTATTGTCAGTTGACAGCTGTGGTGATTTTTCTCTGTGTAATTTGGTGCTGGGCTTTTTAGTCTGCATTTGATCTGTTGGTGTTTTTCTTTATTGGAGTACAATGTATCTGTTCTGGTTTCATATTTTCATACTGGAAAACAACTTGTGTATCTGTAGCTATGCTCTGGATAACAAAACAACAGACAGGATACTGATCACTACACTGATCTAGGTTTTTTATGGTTATCTCTTGCGGTCCCTTCTAACCTTGTGGTTCTATGGTTCTTTCTACTGTCATAGCTGTTCTTGATGCTGAGTAAATCATCTAGTAATACAGGTTAGTTAGTTAGCAAGAAGGAAATTCATTTGTCAGTTGAAAGTAACCTCCATCACAGTGACTGGAGCATAATTGTTAAGAGTGATTGGAAAAAAATCAAGACAAGGCCCTGTAACAGAGCGACAGAGTTCTTTGACTGGTTTTCTTCCATTAGGTGTAACTCTATTTTGCCCTCAGCATTCTTATATTATCAGTGTGTGGTTACCATATTCTGAGCTTTTCTTAAATAATATTTCTTCTCTGAAGTCTGGACCAGGGTTTGAGAGGAAATTTCCTGTTTAGGCCAAAAAAAAAAATAGAAGTCCAAAATTGTTACAAATAGCGTATGCATTGACAAGTGGGTATGTGGCCTAATAATTGGAGCAGGAAGTGAAGACTCCTGGGTTTCTTATACATTTATGACACTGAAACTATCAGACCTTTGACAAATCATTTAGCTTTACTTCTCTGTGGCTCAGGTTATACTGCTCACCATCCCACAGGAAAGTTATGAGGCATCGTTAATTAATTCATGGTTGTTCTGCAGATTGAGATCCTCCCATGAAAGGACTTATACAAGTGTACTGCATTGCCGCTCGTTTTTTCCCTTTCATGTTGGAAATGTAATACAAAGCTATTCACCAAATTAGTCTGAGCAGCATCAGTCCTGTTTCATTGAAGCTGTTGAACATTTGGAAGCCTGCAGGTAAAATAGGTATTTTAAGTAAGTTCTGTAAAAGCTCATGCTCTGTCAGCAGTGGAAAGTGCTGCAGGCCTGCTAGACCTGTATTCAAGATGGGCTCCAGGATTCCAAACCTCAGCCTAGCAGGGAAGCATGTGTTACAGAAGGGATGCTGACTTGTACCAGTGGTATTTTTGGTACTGAGTGGTTTAATGAAACACCCCTACCGGTTGGAGCACAGACTTGCAACAGGATGTGGTTCTTTGGAGAGCAGTGTGGTTAGGTGATACTCTAGCCAGGGTGGCATATGCATGGGTGCAGCATACAGTGGGATCTCATATAGTAGAGAGAGAATCAGAATCTTGCTTGTAGGATTTTGGAAACATTCAAGTAAGGCAGGTATTGGATGTGTCTCATCAGAAAACCAACCTAAGGCTCTTGATGTAATAGCTGGCATTGATTAATAGAATGGGACAACAAATGGATAAATAGGGTGAATGCACAAAAAATTTTAAATTTAATGTACAGGTGTTGCTAGGTTGAGTAATATCTGCTGAGTGAAGGTGCTGAAGTCAAGTATTTTTACACAGACTTAGTCTCAAGATTATTTACTATTATACATGAAACATGAGCAGAACCCAGAGACTGCCAGGTTATACGCGTTCCATTGTGACTACACCTTTATGAATGTAGTACTGTAAATTCATCAGTCTTTTGCCAGGTAGTATGCCAGAAAAATAAAGTCTACTGTTCAGCTCTACTTCTAAACCAGACATGCCTAATTAGTGGTGTGGATTTTGTTTTTTAAAAAGTATCAGTAGAGATTTACAAATAAATTAGGAAAAGAGAGAATCAAAAATGGGTCATACATGTTTTGAGGACGTTTGGATATCATTTCCCCCATACTATGTTGCTTTTATGAGTTTGCACTTTCTCATTTCAGCAGAACACCAAAGGAAGGATAGTAGAAAATATCTAGAGAATCTTTTCTCAAGTTTGTTAGCTCAGATCAGCATAAATTTCAAGAAGATTTGCCCCTCTAACCCTTTTTGAAGGCTTTCTCCCTGCCCTCCTCCCACTCCTTCCCTCACTTTAAAATAATTGCTGTCCTGTACAAGATTTGATGGATGGACACCTGTGATCAGTAGTGCTGGAGTGTAGAGCCCTATTCCATTCGAATTCTTGTTCAGACTTCTTTCCTTATTTGTTTGTTTTCATACTCTAATAAATAGTTTAGAAATCACTGCCTGCTTAATTGCAGACTGGATTCTTGCCATGACACAATCCTTTAAACATACCCAAGGCTTTTTTTAACACAGCAGTACTTGCAGATTTTTTTTATTAGCACAAACACAACTAATTTTATTGTAAAGAAATTGCCATCGATCTTCCTGGAGACAATTAAATGTTGTAATCAGCAGAGCATGGCTTGCAGAGCTATGATACAAGTGCTGTGTGCAATACTTTGTACCAAAGTGACTTGGTGAAATTAGCCTTTTGCCCTATTTTCTTCACCAGATGGAGAAAATGCTGTTTGCCTCTTGGGTCAGTACTGCTATAAAAGAAAAGCAGTAGGTGAAGGTGAAAAATTGCCTTTCTTTTCAAAGCAGCAATGTATATATTGCTTATCAGTGAATGACACAACAAATAAAAACTGTGCAAATCCTCAGCTCAAATCTAAGTGTGAATCAAACACACAACTTTCTAGCTTATATAAAAATCTGGACAAGCACTCCCTGTACGGTGTGGAAGTATGGGGTCATGTTAAAGGAGAAAGATCCCAAAAGGGTAGTGGGAGGAGGTTGAGAACTGGTGATGGATAAGATCAAAGTTCAGATGAATTTTCAGGATTTAAACTGAACTGCCAAAATCCATTCAGGGTGAGATCAAAGCTAAATGCAACTTCCCATAGCTATGCTCTTGATTTGAATGCTATTTGAGGGTTTAGCAGAACACTAGGAACACAGGACTTGCTGGGCTGGAACAGAATAGAGGCCCATCTGGACCAGTATCCTGACTCCAACAGTGGCCAGCATCTAGGTGCTTGAGAGGAAGTTGCAGCAAGGAGGAGAGACTGGCAGGAAAGAAAGTTTTGTGGATGTATGAAGGGGCCATTAGGAAACATATAAAGGAGGGACAAATAAAAATCAATAAAGTTGCCCTGTTCCCCACCTCCCAATATTTGCATGAGAGCAGAGTAAAGAGATCTTTCGGCACCTGTCTTATCCGTCAAAGGACCAGCTATTGCCTTCTGTGAATTAGTAACAACGGATCCTCTACTGAGGAAGTCCAGAGAGGCTCACAAATGGGAAGTGTGTTCAAGGTGAATCTGTGTTTTCACTGCCGGAAACATGAGCTGCTCTGGTGAAGAGAGTCGCAGGCACCATCTGTAGCTGCATAGTGTTTGTGCAAGTAGAATTTCCTTCTAATCACTTTCTCTTCTTCCCCTGTGAGTGCAGTGAGTTTGACAAGGAAAAGAACAAATGAGAGAGTGTAAGTCAACATTGCAGAAATTACCAGCTTTACAGAAACACTGAGTGTCAGCTAGAGATTGGTTCATTCGTCCTCTAATCTGCTTCCTTACATAAGCTGATTTTTATAAATATAAAGATGCTAGTCTGCCTAGACTAGTTTGCTAAACCATATAGTCCCAAATTCGGCACCCTTCTCTGTGGGTGCAGTGCACTCTGCTTTTGCAGCAGAAACTCTGATTCCACTGTTTATGGATTGTGAGGGAACATGGATTCAACAGCCTGCACAAGGGATGCACTAATTTCAACTGTTGGGTTTAGTGTATGGGTGCTGGGTGGAGCTGTGGCCTGTGATAGACAGGGGATCAGACTAGATGATCTGGTGGTCCCTAACGGCTTGTATTATTGATTGAACTCTATGACTAAGTATCCTAAGTGGTTCAGAGCTCAACTCCATAAAGCAGTTTGTATGGCCACACACACTCATTTTTGGGGACAGAGCCATTGGATTTGCCTAGCTACTTGGGCTTATGGCTAAGGACAAATTTGCCCCTAGAGTACAATGTGAGTCTGGACATTTTTTCCCTTTATAGATGTTAGATCTTGAGTAGCTTAGGTTAAATACTTTAACAGTTGCCTTCTAAGCATTCTTGCTCCAGTTTTAGATCCTCAAAGATAGAGAGTGTGCTAGTCTCTGGGGTGAAGCTGATCTGCAACATTACAGAAAATTCTTATGAATAAGGATTCCTGCTCTTTCTCAGAATAACCAGTGAAGAAGAATGGAACCTTCTTCACTTGAATTAGGGACAGGTAGGGGAAAGTGCTAAAAAATAAAAATAAAACAAAAATTAAAATTATTCATGTTCAGTGCAGAATGGATAATCCACTGTCACAACTGCCTTTTGGCTCTTGCAATTAAAGCACATGCCTGGAGTCTGGACATGAGAAAACCTGGGTTCCATTTCTGGCTCTGCATTCAGCACAGTGGCCTTTAGTGTGGCCTTTAACCTGTCTATACCTCTGGTTCCTTATCTGCAAAATGGGTATGATACTTTCCTACATCATAGGGGTGTTGAGGCTTAATTCATTAGTGTGTGAATAGTGCGTTGATAGCCTTAGATGCAAGGTGCTTGTTGAAGTGCAAAGTATTAGTATTTCTATGATCACAGTAATGAAACCATCCCGGGACTGGTTTCATTTCGGAGTGGAGAAATTTCTATATCTATTTGCAAAAGCTGACATTTAAATGAGTTAAGCCATTTGATTGGGCCTTTGTAGCCTTCACAAAGGCCTTCAAGAATCTCACTACTATTTGTACTAAAGATGCCTTGTTATCTGTTCCTGATACAAGTTCCCTTTTCACCCATGACAATCTTGCAGAAGTAAAATGACTTATCTCTTAAACGGCTTGTAGAGAATACCTTATGCTGTATGCAATCTCTGCACGAACCCATGTTAACTATAAGGATTAATGTAAGGATACATATATGTCCCGTTCCTCACAAGCACACTTTTGCTTGCACTCAAGTGTGCAGTATAGCTGCGGTTGTAGTGTGAAGGTGTCCCAGAATGAGAACTAGCTTTATATCTGTGCTCATTATTGTAAGTTTCCCTTGCCACAAGCTTCACAGGGCTTCTGTAGTGATCTTTTTTTAATACACATGTTTTCCTTTCGTACAGTAAATGTTACATGGAAGTGTAGATGTAATGCCACAGACCCTGGTCGTCAGTGGTCAGTGTCAAACCTAGGACCTGACTGCATGAGCTTCGACTGCATGAGTAGAAGGGCACATATGGCCCTTAGCTAAGGCTGTAGAGCAGACTCATGAATTTATCTCTAAGTAGTTTCGGTGCCACTAGATGGGACAGAACACCACACCCAGGAGGGGTGCGGGTTACATAGAACATAAAAAAAACACATGAGAGGAAATGGTCTTGTGGTTAAAACAATGGGCAGGGTCTCAAGAGATGAAGTTCTGAGATACCCGGGGCAAGTTGCTTAACCTTTTTGTGCCTTCTATTCCCACTTTCTTTCTCCCGCTTTCCCTTCCGCCCTCCACCAGTTTGGTTTGTCCATTCAGATTGTAAACTCTTCAAGACAGGGACTCTTTTTTGTGTAAGCAGCATCACTCAGGACAATAGGGACTTATCTTTCTGCTTCTGTAATAAAATAATAGAAACAAATGAGTATTTGCTGAATGGTTTGTCAAGAGCCAAACTGACACTACTTTCAGGCAATGCTTTTTTTAAAAAAAGTTGATGCAGTTGCTATATGCTCTCTTCATGTGGCTAGTGATCAAACTTACTCCTATTTCCTTAACCATATGTAGAGATTATAAAAAATCCTGTCAAATAATTAACCAAATTATCAATCAGTGTGGACAGCATACACATTATAGAAGCATATAAATCACTACATATAAAATATATATTTTAGGCAGGAAGGGTCATAAGAGGGCAAAATAATGGCTTTTAATATTGCTTAAATGTTAATATGAAGTTTGATAACAGTACCATCTATTTATTGTAGGTATATCCCAAAGCTATAACCATTCAAACTGTGACACGCACAAAGATACAACAAACCAAAGCATTAAAAGAATTTCATATTGTCACATGAAGGTTTGAAATTCCTGTGCTGTTGTTAATTCAAATTTACTATTGATGGGATTTTATGCTTGCTAAATGATTTACTTAGGGCTTGTCTACACTGGCACTTTACAGTGCTGCAACTTTCTCGCTCAGGGGTGTGAAAAAACATCCCCCTGAGCACTGCAAGTTTCTGCACTGTAAAGAGGCAGTGTAGCCAGTCGTGGTCTACACCTCATGGAGGTGTTTTTTTTCTAGTGCTGGGAGAGCTCGTGGTGCCACGACTACACAGCCATGTTAAAGCGCTGCTGCTTTACATTGCTAGTGAAGACATATTAGGTACAGTCTATAAGATGACTTACTCTACAAGGAAGTGGCCTATGTGGAAAAGGAATGCAGTGTTAATAAGAATTTCAATGTCACGTGTAAAAGTACATCATTTAATATTTTTGGGTGGCATATGGCTAGAATTCTTCCTTTGTCATATAAACATCACTTTGTTCCTTATGGTCATTTAACTGTTTTGTCTGCAATGACTACCAGATTGTGGATAGCAGAGGCTTCTCAGTAGAACATGACTTGCCTACTGAAGGTTGATCCTATTACAGTGGGACCCTGTGACACATGGCTACAAAGGATTAAGCATCCTGCAAAATAAATGGCTCAAATTCAACCCTTGAAGACATGTGGGGAGATAATGATTGTGTTTTTGTGTATTAACTTGTATATGGGTAAGGGTCAATGTGATAAATGAAGCGGGGGGATGGGGTAGTTCTCTTTTGTGGACACCCACCCAGCCAGTTAGCTACAAAATCACTGTTAGTAGCTATTCTCTACTTGCTTTACCTGTAAAGGGTTAAAAAAACCCAACACCCATAGGTAAAAGAAAGAGAGTTGGCACCTGACCAAAAGAGCCAATGGGAGGGCCAAATACCAGTGACGGACCTCCTTCAAAGTCAGCCTAATTACCTTTTGTCCCCCAGGGAGCTCCAACTTGTCAAAAAAAGGCATGAAATTGTATAAAAGATTCTTGGATCCTGATCCTATTCCTCTCAGATCTGCTTAAGATTTCATGCAGGGGAAGCCTGAGCCAGAAGGACTGAGATCCTAGTTCTAACTAGATCAACCCAAAATATAAACATTGGGCTATAACCTATGAACTATTTCTTTGCAGCTACAAAGCTTACTATCTCTGCTATGAATCTGAACCTCAAAATAATTGAACTCATGTCTGTATGTATATTGATCTTTTAACCATACTCACTCTCTTTTGTTTTTTAATAAATTTTAGTTTAGTTAATAAGAATTGGCTGTAGCATGTATTTGGGTAAGATCTGAAACATTCATTAACCTGGGAGGTAATGTGTCTGATCCTTTGAGATTAGTAGAACTTTATCTTTTATATGATAAAATAAGATTTTCAGAAATCATCATATTTGACTTAGGTACCTGGATGGAGGCTTGAGGATGGATCACTTTAAGGGAACTGTGTTGTTTGGACTTGTGCATAACCAGTAAGATAATAAAGAAGCCGTTTTATGTTGGCTTGGTAAATCTAAGTATTGGAATATCCACCAGATTTTGGGGGATTGTCTGCCCCATTCTTTGCAGTTCACCCTCATTGAGTGACAACAGCTGGCCCCCACTGGGACCCTGGTCACAGACCCCAATCCTGGTTTGGGCCTCAAGTCATTACCACAAAACAAACAGAACTGAGTATGCAAAGCTTTATATTTGGGGTTAAGAAACAATTCATCATGTAGAAGCTCTGGTAAATCAGGAGGTATAACAGCTGTAGGTATAACAGCAAGGTTTTTTTTTTTTAGCTTTTCTTGTGTTCTAACCTTGTTTTATGTCCTTTGCAAAGCATATTTTCTTTCTCTTAGTTGATACTCTCTGGATACCCTTTAACTTAGCTCTTTAATTTAGCTTTTACTCTCTTATTTATACATCTAAGGATCACATTACCCCTTTTGGCCATAGCCTTGCACTTATACAGCTTATGTTCAGCCGATTATCCACCGTGACTCTTAAGTCTTTTTCAGAGTCACTGTTTCCCATGGTACAGTCCCCCATCCTGTAAGTGTGGCCTACATTCTTTATTCCTAGAAATTTGACTTTACATTTGGACATATTTAAAATGCATGTTGTTTGCTTGCACCCAGTTTAACAGAGATATGTGGATTGCCTCAAGAATGATTAAAGGATTGGAAAACATGCCATAGCGATAGATGTCGCTACTTGGGAATCTATTTACTTTTTCAGTCTAGCGGACAAGGATACAAGGCAATCCAATGGCAGGAAGTTGAAGCTGTCCAAATTCAGACTGAAAATAAAGCAAATATTTTTAATAGTGAAGGTAATTAACCATTGGAACATACCTAGGGTTGTGGAAGATTCTCCATCACTGGACATTTTAAAATCTAAATGGGATTTTTTTTTCTAAAAGGTAAGCTCTAGTTCAAACAGGAATTAATTCGGAGAAGTCCTCTGGCTTGCATTATACAGGAGGTGAGATTAGATGATCACAGTGGTCCCTTCTGGCCTTATCTATGAACGTTGTTGAAGCTAGACAAATTCAGACTAAAAATAAGGCATGAAATGTTTAATGGTTAATTTTTTTAGGTACTTAGGAGGATAAATCCCATCAATAGGCTCTGAAATACTCTAAATCTAACAATTGGAAAGCCCACAATGTCCACTGAAGCACAGTCAAGCATTTTGCTGTATTTGATCTGGATGGAATTTAGTTTAAACTGTTTCATTACTCATCTTATATGGACTAAGAAAATCAGCTACTTATGGATGTCTTCATATAGATTTACTACTTATAATAACATGCAAGGGCTAAATGGCCTTTAGCCTGTTTATAAAATTATGACTGTTCTTTAAAATACACTGAATCCAGAAATAGCTCCCACTGGTTCTTGATGAAATGGCATAAACGGCTTTATAATGCAGAGAGAGCGTCTTTCAAGCACCACCAGCCATTTTTCTACTCATTCAGCTTTTCAAACTTCTGCCTTAAACTGCTAGGAACATTGCACAACTTTGGGTGATGACTCAAATGGCAGCTAACACATCTGGTCCCTTTACAAAAAATGTTTTATTTCAGTGGAAAAGGTATGTTCCCTTGAGGTTCAGATAATAACATGGCCCCCAGAATATTGAAAAAAGTGTTCTGTCTTGTGAAAAAGGGACACCCTGTAATGCTACCACAATAAGTGTTGTCTTAGGTTAGTGCTAGTGCGTAAGTCATATCTGTAGAGGAACCAACGTTATTTTTTTAAGGCTCGACTTTTCAGAACTTGTTAACAATGGATTTTTGAACAAAAAGTTTATTTCCTAAACTAGACTCAGCTTTGTTAGCTGAAACCACAGCATGCAATTAACTCTTGTTAATTATCAGTTTGCATATATTTATATGGGGCCTGTCAGGGCCAGAGTATTTTTTTTCTATACAGCTAACATGAGAATTGAACTGAATTCAATTACAACTGAATGTAACTCACTAGTGACTAGCCATTAATTTGGCAGAACATGTTGGGGGCCTTCCCTTACTGCTGTCATGTATTAGATTATGTTTTTACCCCACTTTCCAGTGCAGTGAGTATTTCCCTTTTAAGTAATGTCTTAAAGTCCTTATGTCTTCACACACCCTGAAAAATTCATTTGGCAGAGTGTAAATAGCTTGAGAGCTGGCTTTTGGGGTCAGTCAGAAATACTGCACTGCTGATGGGACTTTTCTCTTTAATATGCCTGGTGGCACCCAAAAATGCTTAGGAGACTGTCAGAATAGTATATTTGTTGTTTAATCACTGATTGCCAACTCTTGTGTCTGAGGCAACTTGGCTAAACAGCCGATTTTCTCCCCCACCTCGTTTTATACTTGGCCTGGACATATATTTTCCCATCACTTCTCCCTTCAGTTGACTCCTCCCAATGACAACAGAGCTATCCATTGTTCTTCTTATGCCGTTAGTGCCAGATGACTATACTTATGCATAGTTGCCTCTTCTACCCAACATGGTAATTTCGCTTCCATCTAGTTAGGCAGGCAACATCATCTTCTTGGTCTCCCCAGCTGCTCTTGTGCCTTGCTGAGGTGAAGAGGCAACCTCCGTCTTGTTTGGCTTTTGTTTTTCAAAGCTTTGTTAGTATGATTGTAGGAAAATTAGCAGCAGTGGCAAGGAGCAGGACTCAGTTTTGCCCAGCCCCTTGTTTCTTAGCATTAAGACCCGTCTGACTAGCTCCATTTAGTCATTTGGGCTGGAAAGGGAGAAGCATGAGTTGAGGATCTATCCTCAAAGTATTCTTCTCATTGTGCTTTCCTCACATACCATATATGGCCAGTATATATTCTGGATATTACCCAAGGCTGTCCCCAATAGTTTGGGCGTTTCCATTTCCTCCACATTACTTTTGACAAAAATGTGTCTGAGAAAGGACTTTGCAATTCTTTTGCACTAAGTTCTTTGCGCTTCAGTGAAGATGTAACAGTTAAAATGGGGTCTGCTTAGCTTGTCCCTTTTGCCTTTCCCATTCTCTATTTCAGCTCTGTTGAGAATAGTGTGCTGTACATTTTTCCACTACTGGTAACAACTGAGACACAAGTGAGTTTCCAATTCCATTTCCCTTCTCAATGCACTCTTCATTAGATCCATTGTGTTTTTCTCCTCCAGTAAATTTTCATTGTGCATTGAACCATTAATAATACCATTTTGTTTAACGTTGACTGACTCCATGCCTCTAACAATTGTGAAACTTCTTCCTCATTCTTTGCTGTGTTGTGGACTGTGGAAGGAAAAATGATTACTATATTTTGGAATAAAAGCCATTTGTCCATTACATATCATAGCTAGCTGGAAGCTAGATGGACTATAGCTAGGATTGTCAAAACTGACTAGTGATTTTGGAAGTCTCAGTTTTTGGGTGCCTAGCCTGAGATGCCCAGTTAACCTATGTTGTAGGTACTTTAAAAATTATCCAATGATTTTGGGACAGCTGGAAGAAAGGTAACTGCTACTACTCTGCTGTGCTTTCCTGAGTTTTGGGGCTGTGCATGCAGAGCTTGCCCATCAAATAAAATAGCAGGATGATTGAATTTGCTCCACAACATTCATGGACACTAAATGTGTGTGGTGTGTAACATACCGAAACTGAAAGAAATCCATCTGCTTTACATCCTGTTCACACAGTGCCTTAGCAATATAGCTCTTGTTCCAGGGCGAATGTGCTTGTAGCTGCAGTGTTAACTGCTTTGGCCTTGTCCGTATCTGTTAGCTCTTCAAGATTCTTTTCTCCAACCAGTGTCTTGATGGTTATAATGCTGATTTAACTTCATTGTATAGGTATTAGGCTCTCTTACTTTAGGGAGGTGAACTTGAAAGATATGCAAGGATGTATCTACAGAAGTTTCTGGACATGCAAAGGAAAGCTAATAGTTAAAATTTATTCAGTAATATTTTAAATCCACAGGGCCGAGTCTTCCCAGCAGACTGTTTCATTTTGGCATTCAGATTATTAGCTATTTCTTTCCTTTGCAGAAACTGCCAGCAATAGTACTGAAGTGAAACTGTCAGGATTAATTAAATCAGATCTCTCTTAACTCTAGGAATGGAAGCATTGTGAGGAGTTCCCTTCAGAAACCTTGGATGCTTTTCACCTCCAATTTTAATTCACTCAGACACTGTAAGGATTACTACAAACCTAAGCACTTATTATATTTAGCTTTAAGCTACTGTTTTGTGAACTGACGAGCAAACCCAGGTGGGAATTATGGGCTGGTGCTATAGAGTTTCATGTTAACTTGCACTATCCTCATTTTAAACAAGTTTGAAATAGTGAAGCAACATTTAAAAGTATTTGGAATCACTACCATGTTTTCAGCAGTAGCTGTTTTATGGGTACAAGTGACTTGCTAACTGACTTTTTATGAATAAAGAAAAGTGTATGAAGATAAACTCAATAATTTGTAGACATCATAATTTCCTAATAAGCTATCATTTAAATAGAACCTTCCTGCCCACCCTGTGATACAGAGGAGAAAGCATGCTGCACAATTGGCAGCTCCCTTTTTAAATGTAAAAGCACAATGGATGCTAACCAGGACAATGCTAATCTGCACCTGGTTACCGAGAGGGAGTGTGACAGGGCACAGCCCCACTCTTGTCTTTTCCAGCCCCCAAACTGCTCAGAGATCTTCTGGTCAAAAACCCTGTACAGGTAATTTACAGTGTTCTCCTCCTACCCTTAGAGACTCATGCAGCTCTGTATTTAAAGTAACATACACTGCTTAATGCACTCATGCAAGGATGGGAGAGACAGGAGGTATCATCCAGCGAAGAAAGCTCTTCTAGCTCCAACTCTTTCACCAATAGAAGTTGGTGCAATAAAAGAGATTTCATCCCCTTCCTGGTTGGGTGGGGGGAGGTGTGTCTTCTTCTTCCTTTCTCTGCCTTTTTCTACTTTCTGGGCTAATGGGTTAACTAGCCTTGTAGCTCTCTCCTACTCTTTCCCAGTCTATCCATTAGGCACAGCTTTGCCCTCAGTTTTACCCTGGAGTGATTTAATTGGTGATCCAGTGATCAGAGTGCTGGTACACCTGTTGCCTAGCCCTCCATCACAGGAAGGCAGGATCTTGTGCAAGGGCATGTACTGTGGAACAGAGATCCACAAAGGTTCTGCTGCTAAGTCAGATTTCCACCTGTACCCAATGAGTCTGCAGAGGGTTTAAAAGCTATTTAAATCTAAGGTATGGAGTAATGATTGTGGAGCAGGTTTGGATTCAATTCAATAGTTGGGGAGTGGGGGAGACTGAATTTGAGCTTCACTAATTCACAAAATTTCGTTATTCACATTGGGTCACCAAGTCATTAATGCACAAGTTCTGCTATACTCTATTGTGTAAAAGTTTAATCTTTGTCTGTTACTGGATTTGCTTTAATTTTCTTGTCCTCCTGGCTTCTTATCAAAGGCATGTTTTCCTATGAAGATAATCATGATGTCTATTTCTTGGCAAGGATTTATCAGAAGATAAGGCTTGAGAGGGAGTAATGGCTTTAAAAATATATTCAAGCATTACATGGACACTGCAAATAAAAGGCCTTTTGCAAAAAAGCCTTTTTTACCAGCATTATTCCATTGTAAAAGCACCTCTTTAAAGTATAGTTTTGACCCACAAATGCTGTATTGTCTAATTTATCATGCTGAGATTAATACAAGCTAACAACTTGAAATGTATATGAAGGAAAAAAAGGCAACACTTATAACCTGCAGACTCAGCAAACATTTGGAACGTAAGTAACTTAAGTGCTTCTCCCTATTGGCAGGCTAGGAAGAAACAGCTAGGAGATATTGGCAGAAGCATTCTTTTGCGCCTAGATAGCTAGAAACATGCTGCCTTGTTTCCTCTCTTCCTCCCGGTAAAAAAGAAATAGGATTCAGTGCTGTAGCTGATTTGCTGGGAGTTAAACTTTATGATTTCTTCTGAGCAAGCAGAATTTTGCTATTGCCTGCTGTAGCCTGGGAGCAGCTACAATCCCCAGCATCTAGAAGTGTGAGATTTTCTTGTTTGTTTATAATGTGAGCAGTATGCATTAGTGATTCCCATGTGTATCTGAAGTCTGTGCCTTAAAATTGCTTTCTCATAATGAGCTAGGTTATGAAATGTCTGATTGTGAAAATAATAACTATATATGCCTCTAGTAAATCTACATCCTTCGAAGCTATGTTGAGATTCAGCATTGATCAAAATAAAATAAATTGGGAACAGATGATTCTGCATCTAATGGAGTTATTTAGATACTGTTCTGCCAGCAATGCTGCTCCTACACATTCTTGCACCTTTCTCTCCAGCCACTCATTATTCCCTGCTCAGGCTGGAGATCGTGCTGCTTGATGGGAATCTGGACAGCAGATTATAGAAATCAGGTTTTCTCCTCATTGATATGCCTGTATTTGGTGATGGGTGGGGCACAGACATACACAAAAGCATTGCTTCTGTGAGTCTTCTACAGGCTCCTGTGCTCTCTGTTCGACAATGTACTTGGCCAGGAGGATTAGAAGATCCAAGAGACAGTTTATTATATGTATACACAATCTCAGGTCTGTTCTCCTCCAGGGAATGGGGAAGAGATAAGGAGAACTTTGGGGCATTGTCACTTTATCTGACTGCAAAGAGGATATTTTTCTGTGGGGGGTACTCTACTGCCCTTCTGGATAAATTGTTTACTGGCCACTTATCTGGATTTCCCTCTTCCCTAACAATCCTTTGCACATCCCCAGAAATGTGTACGACCAGTTCTGTCTGCCAGTGGCACATCCTACTTCTCATGTAATAGACACAACTCACTGCACATTGAAATGAGACTAACCTAGCAAATATCTTTAGTGCTTTAGTGTCACGTTATTCTAGAATGTTACCTTTGGAAACTACTTTATTAGCAGCATCTTTCTGGAAAAAAATGGGGGAGGGCGAGGATAGCTCAGTGGTTTGAGCATTGGCCTGCTAAAGTCAGGGTTGTGAGTTCAATTCTTGAGGGGACTATTTAGGGAACTGGGATGAAAATCTGTCTGGGGATTGATCCTGCCTTGAGGAGGGGGTTGGACTAGATGACCTCCTTAGGTTCCTTCCAACCCTGATATTCTATAACAGCACTGATGTCAGTTAAACATGCTATTTTCAATTAGCTGTACAGTTGAGTATTTTCTTGACAATGTGGTATGCTAATAACTTTTATTTTTTGAAATTTGCCATTTTATGATTACTGACATTTCATGCATTTTCTTTATTTGAAAAAGAAACTCACTCACTATTTTAAAAAAAATTGAGAAAAAAGAATTTACTGGAATTTCTTGGAGTGACTCAGTTTTTAATCCTAATGCACATCTTTTCTAAGGATTCAATTGTCATTTGAAGCATCTTCATTGCCATCTTTGGGCATATCCTTTTTCCTTTTTGCTCTTAATAATGATGACTTACATTTATTGTGTGTCTTCCATCCCACATCACTTTACATGCTGCAGATTATAACTGTATGTCTAAATTAATTGCTTGTCCCTTTGCTGACATGCAGCCAGCCCTGGACTGCAACTCAGCAACTGTGGTGCCTAGAACTAAGGATAGTGCCCTTTTTGTAATTTGCAAGAAAAACAAACAAACAATGTAGGCTGACACTACAAAACAGGACAGGATGGAATTATGTCCTAATATCAGTGTGCTGGGCTTCTCATTCAAATTCTTCACCAAGGTTTATTTCTTATACAGTGTCCACTCACCCTAGTCCATGTCAAAATCCTTCTCCACCTTGTTGGTTGGGGGTGGGCAGTGGTAATTTAACCGAACTTCAGGGAAAAAATGTTCTGAGCTGTCTCATTCTGTGGTTGTACTAATGACTCTTATCTTCCATATATTTTTAAAAAGCAAGCTCTTAGGGTTGGGGCTCTGTCTGTCTTGTATGGACCTATAAACACTGTCATTGTTTAAGGATTATGAAACAATAGAGCTAAAATCTTCTAATGCTGATTGCAGAAGAACTAGTGGCGTTCTGCTGCATAAAGAGGGTGAATAAGGAACATCAGCATATTTCCTACAACCTTTTTGCCCCCATCCCAGTCCATAGGACCCCTGCAGCATGAGGGAAGGGTATGGGCTTGGCCAATGGATGCAGATGGTCAGTGAACTCATGATTCCATCCTTGTTTCTGAAGGAGCTTTGTATCTTGCTGCAAAGAGGCTGTGTCCTGTCCTTTCTTCACTCCAACCCTCTGCTGAAACATTTTTTCTCCTGTGAATGGCTCATATGCTCAGTCTGTGCTGTTGAGCAGGAAGTGCATATCTTATTTGTTTAAAAGTGGAGGGAGTTTTAAGACAAACTAAGTCATTGCATCACAATAAAAAAGAAAAGTTTCAGACTTTGGGAAGAAAGGCAACCTCGGTCCTTACAATATGCTACTTCATGGGTCACTACCTTTTTGTTGCTGGCTCTTCGGGACATACAAAGTGAATTAATATCATTTCATTTTCTTCTGGACACACGCCCCTATCACAAATTGCATTTACACGCCATCCACTGAATCACGATGTGATTTTATAATCCTAACTCTTGTGCTTTCACACCCTATCCTCTCATCTCCGTATTGTTACACTCATTGTCACATCTACAGTTGGAAGTTCTTTGGGGGCAAGGATAACTCTCCTGTTCTGTAGAGCATGGGTATTCTTCTGTGCTCGGGTATTGGTAATAGTGGGTATTGTCATCCTTGTTGAGAGGGACTAAATGGTCTGTAAAGCTGAACTAACCTGTTACCCACAGGGGGATTTTCCAGAGCAAGGTGTAGAGATTTTGGAGCTGCCCTTACTGTACCTCCTTTTTTATGAGCAGAGAAAGAACTTCAGCCTCTGAGATTGCCATCTGACATCTTTTGTAAACACTTAAAAAAACCCCAAAAGCTGCTGGCTGTGGCACTCATCTTAAATCCATGGCACTTATGTGCTTAATTCCTCAAGGAGCAGGATATGTCTCATGGGATATATATTTAACATACACTTATATGTTTAACATATTTTTGTTGGATCTATTGAAAAATAATGAATTTACATGTTGCTTTAAAAGGGAACTATTTAGCTCTGAGGAGAATTGAGGCTTAATTACTGTGCATAGAACACTTTGATCCATGGATGGTAGATGCTACCATAGGTGTTGAGAAGAAATCAAGTACAAGTATGATATTTTACTATTGCTGTGTGCCAGAGACCGGCAACCTTTGGCTTGCGGCCCACCAGGGCAAGTGTCCTGGTGGGCCAGGCTGGTTTGTTTACTTGTTGCATCTGCAGGTTCCCGCTTGGTTAAATGATCTTTTCATTTTTCCAATTCAATAAATAGGTGGTATCCCAAATCACTACTAGCCTTTAAAGTGCAGGACAACAATGCTACATGTTCTGGGTCCTGATTATCTTGGACGTAAACTTTTGTGCTATTACAGATCCTGTTGAGCTCACCTTGTTGGACACTCACCAGCCTACTGAAGGGGATTCAGTGTTGAATCCCATATGCCCTTAGCTTCCTGGGGCTGGGCAGAGTTTAGGCTCTGACCCTGGGTTTGGGCCTGTAGGCACCCACTCCAGTTGTAGACCTTATGTTTAATACATCTCTTGGCTGTGGGGACTCCATGGTGCAATTACCAAGGCCCTAAAGCTAGTGTGCTCTCTCTCGCTCTCTCAAACCTCCCCTTGCATGCTTCCCAGAATCCCAGCAAATTTGGGACCTTTACAGTTTGCCTCTTCAAACATATGTGATAGTGAAAGCAGATCGGCACTCTGACAGGCTTAGCACAAGATTCTAAAACACCATTTCTTTCGACTTAGCACAAGAAATACTGATCTGTAGCACTTACGTGCACGCGTGCACACACCTATATGTATTTCCCTGCTTTCAGTTTCTCACCAGTCAGAAGAGTTCTTTGGTCATGCAACAAGTCTTCTGGGGAATCCAGAATCCTTACTCTGCAGCTCATGACGTCTTCCAAATCATGGAGTCTTCCCAGGCCCACTAGCTTTCTCTGAACTTGATAGGTCCCTCTTACTGTGAAACCAGATCCCCTGCTATGAAAGCCTGCCTGTTCTTGTTGCGTGCTCAAACCTTCCTGTTCCTCCAAAAGCTTTCCCATTGCTCTTCCTGTGAGTCCCTTTTAAGCCTCTACTTTGTCATCTGTATCCCATAAGGGAATTTTCCTCTTTTCACTTCCTTTTCCCTGAAGTCAAGATTAAGGAAGTCCACTCTCCTTAGCATACCCGTTGTTCGGTCCAGAGAAGTTGTTAAGGTTAACACCTCTACATTGTCCCTGGATTGGACCCATTCTGTAGCCCATAGAAGCAGCTGCTGGATTCCACATCCATATAGAGGCATTCCCCAACACAACAATTTGAAAAAACACTTCATAACCTCAAACAGAATTCGTAAGTTGTACAGGCAGATTCCCCAAATCATCACAAAGCCCTTGCTTATAGACTCATAGGTCAGAAGGGACCGATATGATCATCTAGTCTGACCTCCTGCACAAAGCAGGCCACAGAACCCCACCCATCCACTTCTATGACAACCCCTAACCTTTGTCCGAGTTATTGAAGTCTTCAAAGTGTGGTTTGAAGACCTCAAGCTGTAGCAGATTCCACCAGCAAGCGACCAATGCCCCACACTACAGGGAAGGCGAAAAACCTCAGGCCTCTGCAAGCTGCACCCGGAGGAGAAAAAATTCCTTCCGACCTCAAAATATGCGATCAGCTAAACCCTGAGAATGTGGGCAAGATACCAGCAGCACCGGAAAGAATTCTCACCTCAGTACACTCAGATCCCTCACACACAGACCATTGAGCACGATTTATCTGCTGGATAATCCAGATCAATTGCCCAAATTAAATTATCCTAATCATATCATCCTTCCATAACTTATAATGCAAGTCTTAAAGCAGATATGTCTTTTGCCCCCACTACTTCCCTTGGAAAGGCTGTTCCAGAACTTCACTCCTCTAATGGTTAGAAACCTTCGTCTAATTTCAAGTCTACAACTTCTAATGTCCCGTTGTACCCATTTTCCTTGTGTCTACAATTAGTACTAACTTAAATAATTCTCTCACTCCCCAATTATAATCCCCCTGATATATTTATATAGAGCAAAGATCATCCCGCGCAGCTCTTTTAAGCCAGGCTAAGACAAGCGAGAGCGTCTGAGCGCCTGTCAGAGAGAGGCAGATGTTTCAGTTCTGCTTCATCCAGTAGCCATGCGAACGTCACGTTTGACAATCATCCTCTTAAAACATAGGAGCAAGCCGCAGAACTGCACACATGAGCGAGAAATGAGAGCTTGCCGAAGCGTCGATGAGTGCATGCGCATTCCAGGTGAGGCACAGTCCTATAACGCGTACTAACACCTTCTATCTTTGCTGGGAAATACTTCGCCTGATGCTCCTAAAACCGATTGCTTTTTTATAACCTGGAACTCATCGATCATTGGCGGCTCATGAGGGATTCAACTGCGATCCATATACTCACAGGCTTGGCTCTCCCTTCCTAAGTTCCAACTGATGCCCCAAGTGATACAAATTCTCTTATTATCCGTAAGTGCACGAACCTGCTGCCGACTGTTCGACTAATGTCATCCTACGATGACGATTATCAGTTTACAAGGTCATCCAGATTTCCGGATGCGTACCCAAGCCTTTTCGTGTTAGCAATACCCCAGCTTGTGTCATCATCGCAAATTTTACTAGCACAATTCCTGGCCCTTGGCCAAGGTCCAGTAATAAAAAGGTTAAATAAGATTGGTCCCCAAAACCATCCTGAGGAACTTCACTAGTAACCTCCTTCCAGCCCTGACAGGTTACACTTATCATAGACCCGTGGAGGTCTCCGCCTTTAAACAGGTCCTTATCACACTTATACAATTTTCATATTCATCCCCATTTTTCCAATTTAACTAATAATTCCCATGTGGAACCGTGTCAAAGTGCCTTACTGAAATTGAGGTAAATCAGATCTCTGCATTTCCTTTTCTAAATAATCTATACTTTCTCGAAGAAGGAGATTCAGTGTTGGGTGCACGATCTACCTTTAGTAACACCATTTTAATTTGGTCCCAATTGCCCTGACCTCAATGTCCTTACTACTTTCTCCGTCAAATTTTTTCGCAAGCACTTACGAGACTACAGATTGTACAACTAACAGGACTCAAATAGTTATCGGAATCAATCTTTTTTCTCTCCTTTTGAAGATAGGAACTATGTTAGCAATCTCCAGTCGTAAGTACAGAACCCTGATTACCAGGATTCAATTAAAAATTCTTGCTAAACGGCTTGCAATTTAATGCGCCAGTCTTTAATATTCTTGTGGATAGAGATTGGCTCCGGCGCCCTCCGATTTGTCCATCAAAGCTGTTCAAGTTTGGCTTCCCACCTCAGATGTGGTAATATCCACTCATATCCTCATTCTGTTATCAATCACTTCCATCATCCTAAAGCTCAAGCATGGAGATCAGTGGGCAATGTCCAGTAGGTTTCATGACACTTAAAACTTGAGTTTAGTGCAAAGTTTCGTTTTATTGCAATCGTACTTGACCCTGAAACATCTCAGACTTGTGTTCACCATTCATTTTGGCTGACTTGATGTGTGAGTCTGGGCCCATTTTTTCAACTTGCATCTGCCAGAGTCAGGGTAGGATGAGAGAAAATTTGCCTAATGACTGATGGGGATTGTGTTTTTGCAATAACCACATTTGATAGTTACTTTAATCTGAAACATTACTGCTTAGTTGCAGTTTGTTTTACTTATATGTTTTTTAAGGAATTGGTAAATGGTACAGAAGACTTTTTTATCAAATGTATGATAGTCATGATGATTATTTAAATAGAGACATAATTATCATGATCTCGGATTGTGCTTTTCATATAAATGTGCACAGATTTCTCTAAACTTAAAAATATCAAACAGATATTTTTATTTAATGTTAATTATGCAGAACAATTCAATTTTATTAATAAAAATGAGTTCTCTAATCACGAGCTGTTGTTGAAATTAGCCCTAAAAGAACAAATCCAGTTCTAATACTGCTCTGTAAATTACAGCGCACAGTTTAATAGCTATATTGTGCATGCAAAATTGTAGGCAGGCCGGTGCAAGGATGTTTGCGCGCCTAGGTAACTTCACCATGCCCCCCCCTGCAACCTCGCGTGAGGCGCCCCTCTCCCACAACACAACCCCCCATCCAGGCAGCTCCCTCCCTCTGCCCTGAGGCGCCCCCTTGTGGCAGCTCCCCACCCTGTGCCCTGAGGCACTCTCCCACCCCAGCTCACCCCTGCTCCGCACACAAGCATGAGCACCCCGAGCATGCCGTGACCGCTTCACTTCTCCCGCCTCCCAGGCTTGCGACACCAATCAGCTTAGGCACCGCAAGTCTGGGAGGCGAGAGAAGTGAAACAGCCATGGCGTGCTCGAGGAGGAGGCGAGGCAGGGGTGAGCTGGGGCGAGAAGTTCCCCTGCATGCCGCTCCCCCCTTACTTGCTGCAGGAGGCCCTCCCCGTGCTCCCCTGCCCCAGCTCCCTCCGCCTGAATGCTGGCGGCAACTGGGGCAGCCGAAGATCTGGACGCCGTGGTCGCTGCTGAAGAAAATGGTGCCCCCCCCCCAATTACAGCGCCCTAGGCAATCGCCTAGGTCGCCTAAATGATTGCACCGGCCCTGATTGTAGGTTTAGTATTAGAAGCTCACATCAGAAAATGCCCCCATAGATCTCCAATACAATTGATCTTCTTTTTTTCATGTGAGTTTTCATATGGCTGTATATTTGAAAAATGCTAATTCCAGTGCTTACTCTTGGGAGAGTAAATTGTTCTGTTTTTATTTATTCATCTGTGCAAAGTTAGGTTAGGTTAACCTCATTAAATTCTGGCCTTAGTGTCGTGTTTTGTAGTTTTCTAGATAAATTTGTAGCTGCCTCTTGGAATTCTTACACTGATTTCCAAACTTTTTTTGAAACCTTTTTGAATTAATTTACAGTCATTGAATTGACTGGTTGTGGTGGTTATTTTTTGGTAATGACTATGAGGGAGGTTTCAAAAGCACAAAGTGGTGGCTTTGCTGCCTTTTGTGCTTTTGAAAAATCTACCCCTAACTGTTCAATGTTTTCAGTTAATTAGAGGTGTGTATATGTTTATACACATACATGTATGTATGTATGTATATACTGTGCATAGATAGTGTACACGTGTGTGTGTGTACTGAACTGGACTATTTTAGGCAGTAATCTGCCTGTAATAGCGAGGAAAATTCAGTGCTACTAATTACAGCTCTGGGCCCAAATAGCAAGGTATAAGTGCTACCTTTTCATTGCGAGTTTGGGCCAATAAAAGAACAGTTTGTAATAGCAGTTATCTAAATGTGGAAATGTGGATGAGTTTTATATAACCACGGGGAGATTAATTATGTGGTGTTAACTGAAAATGCCTCAATTAGTGTTTTCACTACAAAACAGAGAGACAGTACAATATTTCTTGTATGCAGATAGTTTGTAAGGCTGATTATATAGAACATTCATTTTAATTACACAATGTTGAATGGAAAAACTTGTTCATCACTCATGATTTTTAAGAAGACAAATTTTTAAAATTTTCTTCCTGCAATTTGTTCATTTGTAAATGGGGAACTTTTGCTAATGGATTTGAATAGTCTGATGGAGTTCACTTTCATGGAAAATAAAAAAGGATTTATTTCCTTATACTACATATAATGGAATAAACAAAGGAAATGATCCTTCAGCTAGATGCTATTGCAAGCAAGCAGAATTGCAGAGAGGTTTCTTATCAAGAGATTCCATTCTTGCTGATGATCTGATGCATATGTGAATGTTTGGGAGAATGTGCCTTCACAGTATCAACTGTAAAATGCTTTGAACTCACGTTGTATTAAAATATTTTGGAAAGAACTATGAGTTGGTGAGTGTAAAGCAGGTTTGAGTGATACAGAAACAGCAGCTCTACAGTACAAATGCAATAGAGAATTTTGTGTGTGTGTGTGTGTGTGTGTATATATATATATAATATACGAGAGACAGTTAAAAAATCTAGTACATCATGATATTGTAATACTTACCATTAACTTTAACTCAGGACAGATTATCTCCTGTAATTAACTCGTTGTTCTTAGTGATATGCTGAAGAAGAATTAGGACTGAGGGGACTTGTAGGATCTAAAGTTTTACATAGTTTGGTTTTTGAGTACAGTTATGAAAAATATTTCTACATTTGTAAATTGCACTTTCATGATAGAGATTTCACTATAGTACTTGTTTGAGGTGAACTGAAACAATAGATTTCTTTTTTATTTTCGTGGTGAATATTTGTCATAAAATAATGATATAAGTAGGACGTACACTTTTATTCTGTGTTTGTAAGGCAATCATGCATTTGTAGAGAAACATCAAAATATTTATAATAACATTTGAATTGGTATCCTATTATTGTTTAACGGCATGATTAAAACCGCAATTAATCACAATTAATTTTTAAAATCTAGTAATTTGTTTGCATTAATTACCTGAGTTAACTGCGATTGACACGCCCTATTTTAACATTTAATAATAGTAAATTTGAAAAAACAAATGAGTTTCAAGAGCAATTTGAAAAAATAGACAGTCCAACCTTCTAGTAGGTTATGAGGTATCTCTTTCTTCTCCTTTGGTCGAGCTTGCAGAGAATCTCAAAAGGGACCATGGCTGGTCTACACTACGCGTTTAAATGATTTAAAGAGCGTTAAATCGTTAACGCTGTACCCGTCCACACTACAGCGCCCTTTATATCGATATAAGGGCTCTTTAAATCGATTCTCGGTACTCCTCCCCGATGAGAGGAGTAGCGCTAAATTCGATATTAAATATCGGATTACGTTAGTGGGACGGAAATCGACGTTATTGGCCTCCGGCCAGTATCCCCACAGTGCACCACTGACCGCTCTGGACAGCAATCTGAACTTGGATTCGGCAGGCAGGTAACAGGAAAAGCCCGCGAACTTTTGAATTAACATTTCCTGTTTGCCCACGTGGAGCTGTGATCAGCCCGGGTGGCGATGCAGTCTCAAATCCAAAAAGAGCCCAGCAGGACCGTACGGGAGATACTGGATCTGATCGCTGTATGGGGAGACAAATCTGTTCTATCAGAGCTCCGTTTACAGAACACGAAAATGCCAAAGCGTTTTTGAAAAAAAAAATCTTCCCAGATACACAGCGCTGCGTGACAAGCATAACGGGAAGCCAGAGACTCAAATGGACGCTCATCGGATGGAGGGGGTACTGAGGACTCAGCTATCCCACAGTCCACAGCAGTCCTGAAAAGTTTTTGCATTCTTGGTGAGCTCCCAATGTCTGTAGGTTCAAACACAGTGTCTGGCGTGGTTCAGGGATAGCTCCTCAGTTTCTTCCCCCCCCAACCACGTGAAAGAAAGGGGAAAGAAATCATTTCTTGACTACTTTCAATGTCACCCTATGTGTACTGAAGCTGCTGTAGACGCGATGCTGCAAGCATGAAGAGCAGTATCCGCTCCTCTCCCTCTCCCCCTCCCTGGTGGTAGACGGTGCAGTAGGACTAGTAACCGCCTTATCGAATATACTTAACATGTTGACATGAGGGTAACATGCTTGGTACTCCCAGAGCTAGGACAGAACGGCTTAATACCAGCTTCATCAAAGCAACTGGGGCTTCAGCCCCCTCCCTTTCCTGTGAAGAAAAGATTCTGTGCTGCCTGGACTGTCGATAGCAGTCAGCATGCTGCGGTCTCTCCCCCACACCTTAATATCCTGTCCTACTATCATCGCGCCGGGAGCTGCCGTCCCCTACATTTTGAGTCATAATCAGTGTTTCTATCCTGCATTCTTATTACTTCATCAACAATGGGCAGGACACTGCCACGGGTGCCCAGGAAGGGTTGGGGGAGAAAGGAAAGCAACGGGTAGGGTTGTGAGGGCACGCCCCCTCGTGAATAACTGACATGGAGCAGCTGTTGCTCGTCTGTACACTGGTCCCTAAATACACTTCCCCTTATTTAGGCAGGACTGACTCTATTTTTAGAAACCATAAGGAAGGCATGGACTCGGGGAGTCAATCAATTTGCTTTTGCCGTTTCGCCCCCGCGCCGATATCAGCCAGGGCACCAATGATAGTCAAGCGGCAGTACAGAGGGGAGAGATAACCGTCATTTCATTCCCAGTTTACGCTGCATAGACCGATACAGACAGACTGGTACCTCTCTGCTATCATGCAAAGCAAGTGAATTGCTGCTGTGGTAGCTGCGGAGTATCGCCTCTCTGTCCACGGCATCCAGTACACCATATGGTGCGGAAAAAAAATGCTGACGGGCTCCATGGTTGCCGGTGCTATTATGGCATCTGCCAGGGCAATTCAGGAAAACGTTCACGAAAGAATTAGTCAGACTGATGTTTTTCACCGGAGGAAGGAATGACTGACGACATTTACCCAGAACACACTCCGCAAACAATAATGGATCAACCCAGATTCCAAGGGGCGGGGAGACGCGGGACTATTGGAATAAGCTACGGAACGAGCTTACCCACAATGCAACGCTTCAGAAATCGAGTTAGCCTCCGACCATGGACGAACAACGCCGAATTACTGTGCCTAGTGTGGCCGCATGAAATCGAAATTATAATATCAGTTTTATAAAACTGATTTTAGCTAATTCGATATTATCCCGTAGTGTAGACGTGGCCTCAGTGGTGCCATCTGTATGCAGTCTTGCATTTCCCTAAGGTAAGAGAACCAGCAATGTAAAAGGAGCTTCTTTCATAAGTTTCTTGGTATTTCCTTTGGAAAGGGAAACTGTAAATCTGATTTCAAAGCTTGAAAGGAACAAGCGCCTGAGCTCCACAGCTGCAGCAGGAGGGTGTGTGTGCCCTGGGGGGAGCCTAAATATCCTCTTCACCCCCCTCAACCTCTGTTTTTATTTTTAAAGCATCATTTAAGTTAGTGGTGTTCCCTAGAGAACCATCTCAATAACCAATCCTCCAGAGGCTGGCTCAGAGGATACGGCTTTGATTACTTTTTGGAGCAGGAGGTGTGCATCTCGGTGGCAGCTACTATGCATATGCAGCCTTAATTAAAATATCTGGTTAGCCAGGAGTCCATTTTTTTAGTGGTGCAGGGATAGAAATGACATGGGATTACCAAAAACATAAGTTTTCTTTCTTTCATACTTGATAGATGATGACAGTTTGGCAAGACTGGGACATGGTGGTCTAGACATACTAATCTAATAGAATTCTGGTGACAGAAGAGCCTTACATCTAATTGCAACAAATAATACCCTTTAGGATGAGCTACTCTCATGATCAATATAATCTAATCAGTGTCACTCTTTTCTTCAGTTAAGAAGAATAGGATGTTGGAAAGTTCTGCTTGCTAAACAATTTGCTTCTACTTGGCAATTCCAGTCTGGATATTTATCTTAATTTTACAAGAAACAGATACCCAATCTTGACTCTGTTATTACTAAATTAACATTAACCATTTCTTCAAGTGCAATCTTTGCTGCTGAGAAAGTGAAAGCATTGATTTATGATGCACTATTGGCCATATCCTGGGCCCTGTGAAAAGCCCTAGTAAATGGAATTGAAACAGAGATGGAGGGTGGGTTTCAATCGTGATCAGGGGAAGTTAGAATTTTCCTATTATGGGTCACCAAGCAACAACACAGGCACTCCTCTGTTTGTTACTGCAGCCTCATCGAGAGGAAGATGACTTTTGATGGTTTGGGATGGAGCAAAAGGTGGAAAGGTAACACATGCTGAGGCAAGAAAGGAGGAGATTGCAGTAGCTGGTCTTATGGTTAAAGTACTTCCCTAAGAATGAAGCTTGGTTCAATTCTGGCTCGGCCACAAACTCCCTGTGTGATACATAAGACACTTAGGACTTGTCTACACTGGCACTTAACAGTGCTGCAATTTTCTTGCTCAGGGGTGTGAAAAAAAACACACCCACCCCAAAGCACTGCAAGTTTCAGCACTGTAATGTGCCAGTATAGACAGTGCACTAGCACTGGTGGCTACACCCCTCATAGATGTGGATTTTTCATGCCACGATTATGACAGCACTTTAACGTTGCCAGTGAAGACGTGCCTTTATTGCGTGCTTAAATTTCTCTTATTTACCATTGGGATACTATTGCTTCCTGAGGGTGTGTTTGGGATAAACTTGTTAAGGTGTATGAAGCACTCAAATGCTGTAGTGATCCATTGTGTAGAAATGCCTATGTATAAAATAAATGTAAGGATTCAAGCGCTCCAAAAACCTCCACCAGGACTCAGCAGTGGCATTGAGGCTCCCCTGCAAAGGGAAATATTGTCACAGAAGCCCAACTAGCTGCCATTTGTTTCAAATGAGGGTCTGACCCATGTAACATGGATCACTCAGGAGCTGTGACTCTCTCTCATTTCTAATTGAAATGACTCATTTAAAAAGGGTAGGAATTTACTTTCCTCTGCATTATTGTGGGGGACAGGGGGAGAGAGAAACAAGTGATTTCTATCCATAGCCTTTTAATGACAGAAGAAAATGCATTCCACAAATCAGCGAAATGCAAATAACTATTCTTCCATGCCATTAATGTAAAAGTAATTTGCCTGATAAAATTTAGTTTCAAGTAGCTCATTCCTCTCTCACAGAAGCGTTGTGCCGTGCAATTTCTAATGGGGTCTAGATCTAGAAATTAACCAGTCACTTAGATTAAAGTCTGACAGAAGAGATGGGTACTTGCATTCTATTATCAGAAGTGGATGTTTTACAGTGGTAAATTTTCCATTGGCTCACCACCTATAATGCGGTGAGCCTTTAGTTAAAATAGAAGTTTTAGGATGACCCTCAAACTCTTTACCTAGAACAGAATGGGTAGTAGTTAATGGGGAGTAATCAATCTGCAATACTGAAACAAGGTGTTGTTTTTTTTTTAAGTTTGACCCCTTTGGGAAAAGAGCGTAGACTGGTTTGACCTGGTTGTAGAGACCTAAGAGGAAGAAGGACTTGAAACTAGTGTAATATATTAGCTCTGACCTGGGGAGAGGGTCAGTCACAGTCAATGAAAGGACTGATGGGCATGAGTCTATGATCAGAGACAGACCCTTTCAGAGAGTCTGAACCATTTTAAACATGCCAGGTTCTCCAGGTGGAAGGATGGGTGACTTCCTGGTAAGCCAGGCATGAATATAAACTGTTCATTAATTTTAAGCTATGTTTTCTCTGAATGTTTTTGTTCTGAATAGATGGTACTTTGCTTTATGCAAGCTAGCTAGTCAATAAATAACCCTGCTATTGCTCCTGACAGTAAGCTGCAGGTGCTGAACTGAGTCAGACTTTCTTGAAGTGAACATAATGAAGTGCAGGAGTCTGCATCCCTAGACCCTGGTATGGAGAAAGCAAATATTGGGATTGTGGTCCGAGAAAGGTGAGGGCTAGAGGTCTGAGATCTAACTGTGGTGTCCTCAAGGAGGCCATAAAGGTGTCAGAATTGCATTTTACTTGGGGACTCTAATGCATTCCACAGGAAACAGTATGTGTTTACCAGAGTGTGGGAGGGTGTTCACCCCACACCAGTCTCAAAAAGGGTTAGGGAACTGAGAAAGGGCCAAATAGTGCCACAGACCACATATGAGAGGCTTGGGCTGACATGAAGTCAGATGAGCAAGTGTGGGCCGGGCTCGTATAAAGTCAGGAAGCTGGCAACAAAAATGGACGGCAGGGAAGTAGTCTGCAGTCACTCCTTGGCAGTAGGGAGGGATGTTTGAGGCTATGAGGTTCAGTAGTCTATAGGAGGAGGGAGTTTGTGCTGGTATATGTAGAGTCGGAGGAGCCAAAACTATAGGAGGGAAAAGCACAGTTGCCAGGTATAGAGTCCTAGGCTGGAATCCTGAGCAGTGGACAGGCCTGGGTTCCCCTATTAGCCACTGGGGAAGTGACACCATTGGGGCAGTGAATAAGAATACTGCCTGAGACTGTTTGAAAGGAAGGACTTTGTTTCATGGGAAAGGGAGGGCTACAGTGACCTGGCCAGAGAACCTAAGAGATCATATGATGGTACAATGATGATGATCTACTGATCATGGAAGAAAAAGCTCTCTGCATTTTAGAGAAACATGGTCCAAAGCCCATGATGACTCTCACTGAACTCAATTTGGGACTTTGGATCCAAGAAGTCTGATTAGGAAATCTCCTTTTTTGGTGCTTTGTAGACAGGGAGAGAAACAAACCTAAAAACTGATGAAGTTTTAGTTCTTTCCCTGGGGGTGTTTAAGGAACATCTCTAGATTCTTATGCGTGTATTGTATGCCTGAGCTGCATTGTATGTTACGTAATTCGCTACTCCTTTCTGTAGTATTTCATTAATCTGCTTATGTGCATGTGTAGTAAATCTAGGTTGAAATTCTATCAGTACATAGAATATTACTGACATGAGAGACAGGGATGAAAGCAATGAGGAAGAACTGTAGCCTGAAGAGACTTTCAGCCCATCCACCTTCATTAACTTTAAATAGCCTTGGCAAGTCTGAGGTGCAAGTGGCACGGAAACTTGGAAAGCAGTGAGTTAAATGGGTAGGAATTTGGGAGCTAAGCGGGCTTTGGTTTCATATTAAAAAGGGGAAATATTAAACTCAAGAGGTAATCTGGGTACTGAAAAGAAAATGGGAAATGCTTTGACACTAATTGTTAACTTTATTAAAAGTCTTCCAAATTCAGTTTAGCTCAGTGTTCTAATTTCAGCACTTTAATTGGGTCCAGTGATAAACTATGGGTGACATAAGTCCTTAGGGCTAATGTACCATGTGACCTAGAAATAAATATTTCTCTCTTCCCTCCCACTCCAATTGTAACTGAAATAGTTTCATGTAACATTTTAATAAAGGGAGCTTTATAATACCAATACAGTCTGATATGCAGGTTTTTAATGACTAAAGAGGTAATGACCCTTGGCTTTGCCTTGGGCCCTCAGTTCCTCCAGTCAGTCATCAGCTGTTTAGTAAAGCATCATTTACTATGGATTCAGTAATTCATGATCAATCCTTTGCTGCTGCTGAAGGTATAGAAGAACTCAGTCATTCAAGAACAGAAGAAAATGCTTGTATGGTCACTATTAGAATTTTTTAGTTTCCTGATGCAGCTCAAGAAGCAAGAGAGACAGAGAAGAATATGGATGAGAGAGGGCTGGGACAAGATTGGGTGGAGATGAACTATATTATGTACATTTGGGAGCGAGAAGAAGAATTTGATCAAGGAACAAATGATTTCTGTGGATTTGGTAACAGCACAATCTCCACTCTCCTCTTTACATTGCCTGCGTCTGACTGTGCACACATCCACCTTGCTTCTTGAATTCATTGCAAAAGTAACTAAATAATGTCTATCAAATTGACCTAACTAATTACACTGCACTCATCACCAGTGCTTTGGAAGATTGTATCCATCTTGTGAGCTAACTGTCCTAATATCAGTGCTGGTGTTTGCGCTTTTTTTTATTTGCTTAGTGGTAAATGCTGTTCTCTCCCCCTCCCCTACCATTTGACTTTACATGTGTATCAATATTAAAATTCTCTGGCATGTTGCATGCAAATCTATGCTGGCCAAAAGTTCCCCTGCCTCCACTGTTCAATTCACTTAGAAAACCCAATGAAAGGAAACTGTCCTCTCACTGATGATACAGTGCGCTGGTGCTGCCTCTTTGAAACATGCTATGAAGATGCTTATTAAAAGAAAAAAAATGATGCTAATACTCATTGATATGAAAGTTTTATTCAGTGAGAGTTCAGGGCAATTATTGATGACAAAACAAAAAAAATGTGCGTAACAAATTACTCATGAAAAATGTATTACACAAAAACTACAAAACTGAAGTGAAAAGTTCAGTTATGTTCTCAGGGTGTAACATACATTTAAACAGTTCCAAGCAATAGTCTCTTGATCCCACAGCTCAGCTTCAAGAATTAAAAGTATAAATCCGCTCTTATAAGTTCATAAGGGAATGCATGTCACTTTGAAATTTAAAGTACTGAATAGGAAAGTCTGTTTTAGCTGGAAGCTGGTATAATTTCTGCTCTATGCTTATCAATGCATACAGTTAGAAATATCTGAGATTATAATCACGTGCCAGTGTTTGTTGATAAGTGAACAATTTTGAACTGTAACATGAGTCCTGAATCGAACCAAAACCTATGCTTCTTTTTAACATTCTGGATCCATTTGGAGAAATACAAAAATTTGTCTTTTACAGGTGAAATCTAAATAGACCAGATAACGTCTCAAGAGTTAGAAGGTTTCCCATCTGCTAGAGGAAGCATGGGAATATGTGCACAGATTTTCTTTATCATACTTTATCATATATAACAAAATAAAACAGCCATCAAGTGTCTGTAAATAGGGTCAGATCTGAGACAATTGAAGGTAGCGGAAGTCAATGTCCTTGCTGAGATTTGGGGTATGAGTTCTGGATCAGTTTTTTTTTTTTTTTTTTAAAGAATCTTGTGGTTTTTTTAGAGCTTTTTAGAGCCAAACGTTTCAAGGGTCCTATTGTATTAATTTAGATGGAATTTAGACTAAAAGTGTTAACATAACCCAGCCACTGTTCAACATTAAACAGAGTTAAGCAAAGTCTGAGGTTTGGGATACAGAAACCTTAGCCTGCTTAGTACCATGGGAAACAAACTACAACATTAATGCCAAATGTAAGAAATGTATTGATGTCAACGTACTAAAGGAAAAGAATCAAAACAACGGAAAGAGCATTGAAACAGCAATTGATTGTTTATGCCAAACTAAGTCCCTTTTGGGGGACTGTGAATATTGGTTAAAGTCTCTTGTTCAGTCAAATAATCACTTTCCTGCTTTAGACAAAACAGATAGAAACAGAGTGGAAAGAAAAGAGAGCACAGCAAAGATGCAGGAAATACAGTTTTTGTTGATTTCAGAATACAGGCTGACTGGTCAGTCTCAGATGGATGCTTTGGCCTGGTAGGTAAGTCATGACCAGTGTTCCATCTAATTTTTCCTGCCCATGTGCAGAATGAATTTTGTTATGTGCACCAATATGGAGGTGATGTGTGACACATGAACTTCATATTGGTGTACATAACAAAATTCATGTGGCAGGGTGAGGCCAAGAGGTTCAGAGGGAGGGAGGGGGCTCAGGGCTGGGGCAAAGGGTTGGTGTGCGGGGGGGGGGGGGGGGAGGGCTCTGGCTGTGGGTACAGGGTCTGGGGTGGCCTGGAGATGAGGGGTTTAGGGTGCAGGCTGCCCTGGGGCTATGGGAAGAAGAGAGGACTCCCCCCAGCTCTCTCTCCCTGCAGCAGCTCCTGGACTTGGTGGGAGGGGCGCCTTTCCTGCTGCAGCAGTTCCGGCAGGGTGGGACTGGGCTGGGCCAGGAGAAAGACTCCTCTTCCTGGCCGCAGCAGCTCTGGTGGGCCTGGTCTGGGGGAGGGGATCCTCTCCCTGGCCTTCGCAGTTCCAGCGGGTTTGGGCCGGGCTGGGGCACCTACATGGCCCTAAATAGCTTGCTGTGCAGCCTTGCAGTTTATATGGAACCTAGGTCATGACAGCTGTTGCTCTGGCTCATATCTCTGGTATCCAAGGTCTGGTGTCACAGCAATAATCCTTCTACCACAGCCGTAGTGATGGCAAAAATTATCTCTCTACTAAAGCCTTTCTTTTTTATAATCTATACTCTCTTTATTTTGTCCATCGATTAAGCCTGCTTTCTGACATCAATTTTGGTTCAGTGACTTCAAATCCTTTGCTCCTTTTGTTTACATCGTAATCTTAACACAGTCTTTGAGTGGTACCAGTAGACCCTTTGTAATGTAATTAATCCTATCTTCTCTGTCTCTTTCTCACATCTGTTCTTAAGCCGTTTTATATAACCGATCATTGTGACAATTTATGAAACTTTACCAACTTTTCACTAGTCAGACTAACAAAGTAGGCCTGCTAGGCCTCAGATATTAGACAGTTCTCAATACTAGCTGGATGGTTTTATATAATTTGGGAATAAAAGTCAAATAAATGAGAACTGATTTTGTTCTACGTAAAACTTGAAATACAAATTCTGAAGACTTGATAACAGATATGTCAGTTTGGCACCAGTCTGAAGCCCATTCCAAAGATGTTTGAAAATGTCTGTATGATCCTAGGAAGGTAAAATGTGTGTTAACCACTGAATCACCAAATATGCAAACTCTGCTGCTTACCAGCTTGGCCACCGCTGCAGTGTGCTCCTTAAATCATAACTTAGTGGATAGTTTCACCCTGTGCATCACTGTATTGAGGCAGGAACCAAAGGGAGCAGAATATATGGGTTGCCCTGAGGATTCTAATAACCATTCTTATCAGTGGAGGTTGAGGCCCAAGTTCAGCCAAGGCAGTCAGACTGTGCACTTGGGAGTTTAGCTGGGACTTGACAGGATGGAATCCTCCATCCACATGCTGCAGAGTGCCCTGGAGCTGCTAAAAATAGCCTCCATGTTGCCTGTTCTCCCTATTCCATTCTTTAAATGTATGGAGGGAATGACCAGTTCATCCACACAGAGGTAAATCCACAACTGCACCCTGTGTTGGCCAGCCTTGCTTCCATATCCTTCCAGTGCAGTAGCCTACCTTCTGTGCAGCTGGGCTGTCGAGGATGTGTAGGATTATGCATTTCCTGGGCAAGCTCCCAAGACTATTCTATGCCCGCCACATGCTGCATGAACACATGTTTTGCTACAGAAAAGGTCCTCTAGTTTCCCAGAGCAGAGGCAGGATTGCTCCTAAGAGTTGTCACTTTAGTTGTATGAGGTTTAAAAATAAACCCATTTTGTTTAGGAGAGCATGACTATTTAAGCATTAGTGAAATTGCTAGCGAAGGGCGCTTTCCAGTTGCCTCTGTCAAGAAGGTATAGCTAATACAGGAACACTAAAGCAGAAATGCAATAATTACGAACATCACTTACAGAAACTTCTATTTAAATGAGACATTCTATAATTAATTATAAATAGGTCCCTCATATTACCAATCGCATTTTGGATGCTAATTGCAAAATGGTACTGCACATATCCTGGGTAATTTGTATTGCTGTTTTAATTCATTTTTTTCTACTAATCTAGCCCAGCTGGAATGAAAGAAAACAAAGGACGATATTTTGGTGATAAACCTATTCTATATAGCAAAATATTTATGCCAAGATCCCAGCAGACAGACCAAATCTCTGTCTTTGTACAGAGAGGTGACATTGAAAACCACATGACATGCAGTGACCATGTCCTCATGCCACACTGTCAAGCAGAAAATGTGGCACGAGGACATGGTCACTTCTCTGAGAGAACATGCAGCATAGAAAGAATGGCTGTGGGCTGGCCAAGGTTTGGTTAAAAGTGACTGTGGTCTGTGTACAAGGTAGCATATCAATTAACCCTGAAGATTAAATGGGTGGTACATGTAGGATAAAGTATTCTCTCTCTTTAGACAGAATCATTTTCCATACATGAAAGAAGCCCACACAACTGCATGTCATGTGGTTTTCAATGCCACCTCTCTGTACAAAGACAACTGTGTCAGGTTGGCACTGTATGTCCTCACTGAAGGGTAGCTCTGCAGGTAGAGAATCTTATACACCATTTTTATTCTCTTAATTGCCTCTCCCTTGTCTACTTCATTAACAGACTTTCATCCACATTTACACTTTTGGCTAAATTCTGGCAAGTGGTCAGTTTGTGTGCATACTGATTCTCTACCTGCAGAGCTACCCTTCAGTGAGGACACAATTAATATCCTGAAAGTGTCTTAAGCCATCTCATTGCAGCTTTTGAAGAATTGTAAATGTGATTTGTCTGATCTCTCTAAATTGGACTGATAGTAAGTAATATAAATTTTAGCTTTTACAATAGTTTCAGGTCCTCTTATCTACTGTCATCCAAGTTTTCTGAAACAGTTTGAAATTAGATTTTTTTTATTATTATTATTTTTGGTGTGGTGAGGGTTATGAAACTATGGTGCACATCTGAATTGCTGAATAACTAACTGCCTTCTGTACTCCAAAAGGAATAAACAGATTATACTACATTGTGGAATCCTTAATCATACTGGTGTGTGTAACTCACAAACCTCCTGGGTGTGGTCACATCTAGTGGAAGGGCGAGGGGAGGGGGAGAGAGTTGAGGCTGTAGAGCACACTCATTTAACAGGCAGTTGATTCCAGAGTCTATCCTAAGCTCCAGAGTTAGGGTTACCAGATAGCAACTGTGAAAAAACGGGACAGGGGGTGAGGGGTAATAGGCGCCTCTATAAGAAAAAGTCCCCCAAAACAGGAGTGTCCCTTTAAAAACGGGACATCTGGTCACCCTATCCAGAGTCTATCCTCATCAAGGGTTATGTAATCAGGCCTTCTGTGTAACTCTTACTCTCACTGTCTGCAAAGTAAACTGCAGTCCTATTTAGTGTCTGGCATGTTCAAACTCTTCTGCTCATTTGTCTGTTAATAGGAACATCTAGCAGCATACATTTAGATTCCAAAAAGAGAGGTGTGGAACCTCAGTGATGGCTCCGTTGGGCCCTCTTGCTGATTTAGTTGTCTCATTTTCAAATAATAATTTGAGTACCTTCTCATGGGCTGACATTCATTTCCCCCTCTACATTCATCTGTCACACAACACTAAACACTGGTGTTTTTATATCGCCATTTTTATTTATACTTCAGTCTATGTCCAATGATGAAGTTTGGTCATAACCAGCTCATGTAATCCACCATGTTTCTCAGAGGGGTTGAGATGATGCTACAAGGAAAACAGTTCCTCACGGAAAGCAACAAATGGTATATTCTAGCTGTTCTAGACCTGACACGTGGTTTCATGTTTCTGTCATTTCTCTTCATTCAGAGTCTTTTGTTTTTGTGGCGAGACTGGGGATTAATAAATCTGACATGTTCACAAGACATATTGGCCAGGGCATGAATTAAAGGAAAAAACTTCTCCCCATCCATTAGAGGGAATGACATAGCCTGTTATCTTCACAGTGGTGAAGCAATTAGGGTACAGAGCTACACTATGTGCTATGCAGTTTGAGTGTTTGATCACACAATATAATAAAATGAATGACTTTTCTGATACAGGAGACTTTTTTTGGACAAAGCAGAATAGAAACATGGAGCTTGGTCTCAATGCAATAATAGAGTGCTGTTTTAAATGTCATCAACCTCTACACCTTCTTGCACTTCACTTTTCATTTTAAAACCACATCAAATTTTAGCACTTACACACCCATTCTGTCTGAATGTATTATCACAGTCTGTAAATGCACATTTGTAACAGTATTGTTCAAACACTGGAGTGAAATAGCCTCTCTGTTCAGTTTTTAGTCATTTGAAAGACTGAGTTGGGACCTCTTTCAGTAGGAATAGTTTCATGCTTTTTCTACTAAAGCCAGGTAATCTATTAGAGTGAAATATGCCAAAAACATGGTCTATAATTGAAGATAATTCCTGCAATTAGTAAGAAGTTTATATTTTAAAATATACTACTTTATGCTTGTTTGTTCTGAGCATGTGTCTTGTTTTTACAAAAAAAAAAAGCTCCAATGTTTCATATTTGAGAAATTGAAAAGCTGTTGAAAATGATCTTTTATCAGGGTTTTATTAGACAGGTGAGGTTAATGAAATACCCATTGTTGGAATATAATTTATCATGGCATTGATGATTAAAGCTGGTTGGACCATGTTATGAAAAGTAATCCTTTAGCCCCATATTTGGCTATTGAAACATTTGCTGGTGAATGCTGATTTTCTTTGAAATTATTTATTTGCTGCATAGTTTGGATGAATAATCTTCAGAGTGGGTGTTCACAAATGGGTTAGTTTGATTATTCCACGTATATGTTGTACAATTGGTGTCCTGTGTCAGATTGGATGCCTGTAATATTTTTAAACTGGAAAATAGGAATGAACAAAAATGGACTTCTGGTCCCAATGTTCAGAAAAATAAACATTCATACTAAAATTTGCAAAAGCTGTCAGAATCAATGCCTTATATTTTTATGAATACCCAGTGGTTGTCCAAATAATTGTGAGTAGTGAATGATCCACTAATCATAGTGAGCCCAAATGTCTGCTTTTTGTTCATAAAAAGATTTGTGAAGTTTTGACTGTTTACTGAGTTCTAATGATGTCTTGAGTGTGTGGGTTAATTCTATAACTTCCTGGTATGACATGTTAGAGCTAGCTGTGATCGTCAGAAGGAATGCCTTTCAGAGGCAGCCATTTGGCTGAAATTGCACAGGAAGCACGGTCTTTGTGAGCAGACAGTGGGGTAGGAAGCTCAAGTTGTGGGTCGAGCATTTTGCAATTTAGCACCATTCATATTCTGAGCGTTGCTTTATAACATCTGTTCTCTTGACTGGCAGGAAGATTACAAATATTAATGAATCTTCACACCCTTCAGTTGATACTTGTTCTCCCCACTCCCACCAACGTAGCATTAGTGTCTGAAGTGTCTTCCAATTGCTCAGCATAGTGATGGTAGCACAGGGGCAAGGCAGCAGGAACTGCCCTAGGGCAGCACAGGGGAATGAGCAGCGTGTGTTGTGGTGTTCTGTCCCACTGCCTGCGGGGGCTGCACCAGTTCTACTGTTCACTACTTTTTGAAGCTTTTGGGTCTGCTTGGATGCATCTCTCCTAACTTAGAGTGACCATCTGTGGTCCAATTGACATTTGTGGGAGCAGAAGCAGCCCTTCTCTGGCTGATCTGATCTCTGCTCATTTAAATAGTTGCCATTTAACTGAAACTTCCAACAAGGCTGATATTCACATTGTGGTGATGGATGCTTGCCCAGTGAGAAAAACCACTGATCTTGCTACATTAACTTTTAGTTTAAAAAAGAATTTAAATATCTCCTAAAGTGTCCAGAATGGTGGCTGCAGTTTCACATTAGGGAATATTACAAGTGTAGACAGAACATGAGTGGCAAAGGCAAAAGAATTTTTAAAGATTAGATTTTTTTTTTTTTGCTTTTCTAATTTAATTTCCTAATTTCACCTGTGCCACCTTCATGCTGAATACAGCACTGGAAAACAGTCGCCTGGAAGAGGAACCGAGTGGCAGCCAGTACCATTTGATAGAGACTCTCGGTGATGCTGCTTTGACTGCTTTCCAAGCTCACCTGTTCTCTGTTACATTAATAAGCAAGAATTCAATGAAGTTGAATAATACATCTTAGTAAACTGGATCTTCCTCTTTCTGTGCAGAAGGGATGGATCTGCTCATGAGGACAGGGTGAAGGGATCTTTGTGGGGAGGATTTGTCCCATATCTGGGGATGGGTGCAGTATGTTCATCATCATCATCTCATTGACTGCTTTAACTTTAAGCTGGCTTCAGTCAGTATTAGCTCTTAAGCAATATGGAACTCTCCTTTACGAGGGCTAGAATGATGGTTTCTTAGGCAGCTCTGTTGCCAAGGAATCAAAGAGGGGCTATATAGTGGTCATATAGGCCCTGGGCCTGGAGTTTCATAGTTTCTAGAGGCTAAATGCACTACTCCAGTGGTTCTCAGCCAATGGTACATGTAGCTCTGGGGATACGCAGAGGTCTTCCAGGGGGTACATCAACTCATCTAGATATTTGCCTAGTTTTACAATAGGCTACGTAAAAAGCACTAGCAAAATCAGTACAAACTATAATTTCATGCAGACAATGACTTGTTTATACTGCTCTACATACAATACACTGAAATGTAAGTACAATATTTATATTGTAATTGATTTATTTTATAATTATATGGTAGAAATGAGAAAGTCAGCAATTTTTCGGTGGTAGTGTGCTCTGACACTTTTGTATTTTATGTCTGATTTTGTAAGCAAGTAGTTTTTAAGTGAGGTGAGACTTGGGGATATGTAAGACAAATCAGATTCCTGAAACGGCTACAGTATTAAATATTTGGCTAAGCTCATTAAGAAGAGTTATCTTCTTTTTAGCTTTTGTCCACCATTAGAAACAAAGGACTGGATTTGCTAGACCATAAATCCAACCCAGTATAGCATCTGTAATCCTTCCTAGAACTTTTAATTAAACCTTGTAAGTAAAGAAATAATGAATGTGATAAAAAAATATTGTGATCTAGGCTTGGCAGCTTGAGTTCATTTATAGCTTCCCTTCATTGTTTTCATGTCATGTATCCATTCTGCACATTGCAGGTGAAATTTTCAATTTTTTCGAGAAATAAGAACTACACCTGTGTATATTTTACCTTTCCTCAACTGAAGAATAATAATAACTCGATACTATAGATATAGTTCATTGCAGAAAAATCCTTGTTATGCATGTAAGGCTGTAAATAACATGAATATATGTAGAGCAGAGATGCTTCTGCCCAGAGTACTATTTGCCCAAAGGGTATAATGCCTGAAAGGTCTCTTGCAGTATGACAACACTATTCTCAAAAGTATTGTCTGTGCAGGTCTATGCATCCTGAAACGAGATACCAACACTGAAATATTGATTTGTCAGGGAAAACGTGTGGGACCATATGGGTGGATTCAGTAGATGCAGGTCGTGCAAATTTTCATCTGCATATCGCTACATTATAATTATCTTCCCTACCATCCATCACATACTATAAGATCAAACGTCCTTAGCTGGGTCTCGTCTTGGCACTTAGAACATGTGAGAGTCATTGTTATGTATCTGTATCTATCTGAATTTTATCTTCTCAGCTTCCCAAGTGAGAGTTCTGCATCTCATGAGGATACTTTAGCTCAGGGTAATGGAACATTTATTTTACATAACAAAGACTCCATTCCACTTTCCATCTATGTAAAACAAAGCTTTTCTCCAGTAAGTTCATATTTTGGGCTATGATGAATCAAGGCTCCACAGTGGACACTAGTATAAAACTTTTAACTTCACTTTTGTTCTTCAACGTACTGGTTACATTCATATTGTCAGATTTTATTAGATGACTCATTCTTAAAGACTCTTTTGCCTTGAGCTAGTTTGGAGTGCAAAATTTGATGTATTTGGTACTTCTGGGAAATCATAAGAACATACAAACGGCCATACTGGGTCAGATGAAAGGTCCATCTAGCCCAGTATCCTGTCTTTTGACAGTGACCAATACCAGGTGCCCCAGAGGGAATAAGTAGAACAGGTAATCATCAAGTGATCCATCCCCTGTTGCGCATTCCCAGCTTCTGGCAAACTGAAGCTAGGGACGCTGTCCCTCCCCATCCTGGCTAATAGCCATTGATGGACCTAACTTCCATGAACTTATCTAGTTCTTTTTTGAACCCTGTTACAGTCTTGGCCTTCTGCAGAAGTTATTTGCATCTGAAGTTGCTTTTGAGGGGATGGTATTGGCCTGCTCCTTATTATATACCCCAGGGTAATAAACATCCTCTGCCAGACTGATAGGCTGATAGTTTGCTTGGAGAAAACACACCTCCTTGTAAAACAAATCTGCTGGTTAAATATTAGAGTAGTATTTTTTTTTTTAAATTAATGCTGCTTTATTTTTAGTGGAAGTTTTGATTAAACCTACTTAGTTATCTGTATAAAAGGTGCGCATAGATTGGTTAATTGCAGTTTTGGATTTTCTTTCACCCTCTACAAAAAGGCGATGAGAGAGATTTTGGAATTCAGTTCAGGCAGAATGTTTTCAGATGTGAACCTGATGTCCAGTGACATTTGTTTTTATAGCAATTCAATTCCTGATATGCACACCTTTTCATTAGAGCATATAGTACTCTGATACAAAACTTATCTCAAGGAATGCCTTTGGACCTGATTCTGTCACCACTGAGGTCAGGTGTAGATTGTGATAACTTGGGGAGTAAAATCAGACCCTTGATTGTAGCATACTTAAGTGTGTCTAAGTGTTTTTGACAGTGCTTACAGTGATTGCAACATTCAAGTTCAGCTCCTAATTCTCTTAGACCCCATATATAATTCTTCACAAATATATTGTTAAATTCAGATGTTTTTACTTGTAATTCTCTGACATGGTAACGAATATATGAAACAACCTTTCTGTAACTTCAGCTAATGCCTCAGCCGTAAATCAGTAGCTTGACATTGGATAGAATTTTCTTTCCAACTCTTACCAGGTAAGAGAGAGGAGTAATGCTTTATATGATCTGTTCATCCTTCAGTGTCAAATATTTCATCCAGATGATTGACTATGCCCACAGCACCTCTACTGAGATACTGATAACAGTCTACTTTTAAGCCTCCTGTATGAGTTTGAAGTTCATTTACAGTTGTTTTGTGGCCTGGAGTGCTCAGAGCTGAGTGCCAGCTCTCTGACACTGCATACTACGGAAGGACACTTGTTTAACCAAGATTGTTAGCAGGAGGAGTGCTCGATTTCTTGACACAAAAGCATATTTTTTCTTGTTTTAATTGATCTTGGTAAATCTAGGTCCAAAACCGTAGGTGTGACATTGAACCTCCCCTTAGTTGTACATGAGGTCATTAATTAAGAGCACTTTTAATGAAGTGCAGTGGTGGCAGCAACTGCTACTGCTTTTCAGCCCTCAGCTGGAAAGTACCCATTCACAGTGACTGACTGTAGCAGCTGTACCTGCACAGATTCTTCATACAGATTTTCTGTTCCACGACATAAGCTGTTGTGAAAAGTGCACAGAATTGGCCTGCAAGGTGTATTTATTTTACTCTGGTTTTTATGTTTATCTTCTTACGAATGGGTAAGGCTCTAGCTTCCCTGATGGTAGAGCTTCACTTTCTGAGAGTAAGAGGGTACAAATGTTAGACTCTTTCTAGTTTTTCTATGATAGAGAGTAATGCTTAAAGCTTTCTAATGTCACCCCTTTTCAGTATTCCTTAACAACTTGTTTGCTTCCGTGATTGCTCCATAATGAACAGATATTGTCAGTGGATGATGTTCAATGACACCTAGCTCTTCCTCCTGAGATTTATGTTAACTTAGAATACATCAACACCTAAGAGTAGTTCAAACTATTCCTTCCAATATACCTCTCACTCCTCTGCTTTTAACTTCATATGCCATTATGTGTAGTTGCCTGGCTTTGTTTCTACTGACCTGCCTCAAAATCCTTTTGAGATTTAACATATTTAAATACTTTTGTAATCTGCAGGTTTTGGTACCTCACTTTTAATCCCTTTTCCAATTCATGAAAACATGTGTTAAATAGCACAGGTGCTAGTATAGCTCTTGGGGCATATTGCTGTTAACCTCCTTCCATTTTGAAAATTGGCCACATATTCCCTATGCTCTGTTTTCTATAATTTAAATAGTAACACAACATTTAAATAGTAATTTAAATTTAATTTTAATTTAAATTAAAATTAAGTTAATTTAAATAGTAACACCACAACACAACATTCACTTTCACCCAATGGTCTGCTTAATAAGCATCTTGTGAGGGACTTTATTCAGAGGCCTTTTGAAAATCCAAATAAATTGTATATACCATTCCTCTCTCTCACGGTATATTGTTGACTCTGTTAAAGAATTCTATAGTCTATGTTAGCGAGAGGTCAGTCTAGAAGATCATAATGGTCCCCTTGGGCCCAAACATCTGTGAATATGGATTCTAATAGATTTTTGTTTTAATTCCCTGCAGACAGCTGGAAATGGCAGAGTATTTTCTTTTGCTGGAGCAGCTTCATAGCAGCAGCCCTCTCAATTTTTGAACAGGGATTAACTTTCCTCCAATCATTCGTAGTAACTGTTTGAAAAGTTATCAGTGAAATGGCATAATGTGCAGAATGTTAATTGTGTCCTCAATGAACTCTGAAGTTTGTTGAGGTGTTGGCTGTATTGCTTGAAGTAGACAAGAAGCTGCTGTAAAGGGACTGGCTTATTTCTCTCACTTTCATAGAATTCTAGATATGTAGGGCAGGAAGGGACCAGTTGAAGTCCTCAAGTGCAGACTGTGCTGAAGCAGGAACAAGTAAACCTAGACCATCCCTGACAGGTGTTTGTCTAACCTCATGTTCTTAAAAACCTGAAATGATGGGGATTCCAGAACCTCCCTTGGAAGCTTATTCCAGACTTTACCTACCCTTATAGTTTCCCCTAATTTCTAACTAAATCTCTCTTGTTGCTCATTAAGCCCATTATTTCTCATCCTATCTCCAGTGGACATGGCAAACAATTTATCGTGATCCTCTTTACAACAGCCCCTAACATATTTGAAGACTGCTATCAGGTCTCCCCTCAGTTGTCTTTTCTTAAGACATGACCAGTTTTTTTAACCTTTCCTCGGAGGTCAGGTTTTCTAAACCTTTTTATCATTTTTATTTGCTCTCCCCTGGACCCTCTCCAGTTTGTCCAAACCTTTCCTAAAGAGCAGTGCCCAGACCTGGACACAGTATTCTAGCTGAGGTTTCACCAGTGCTGAGTAGAGTGGGATAATATACAGTGAGTCTTATACAGAACACTCCTGTTAATACACCCCAGAATGATATTAGTCTTTTTGCAGCTGTATCCCATTGTTGATGCGTATTCTATTTGTGATCCACTATAACCACCAGATACTTCTCATCAGTACTACCATCTAGCCAGTTATTCCCCATTTTGTAATTGTGTATTTGGGTCTTCCTTCCTAAGTGACTTACTTTGTATGTATCTTTACTGAATCACCAATTCGTCAAGGTAATTTTGAGCTCTAATTCTCTCCTTCGAAGAGCTTGTAACCTTCCCAGCTTAGTATCCTCCACAAATTTTATAAACATGCTCTCCACTCCACTGTCCAAATCATTATGAAAATATTGAAGAGTTCTAGATTCAGGACTGACCCAGCTCCCTCTTACTATTTGGAATTGCCTTCATTCAGGAATGGGACGGGGTGCCCCAGTGGACTATAATCTCTCCTAAAATTTAGGGTGCAATCAGTTCTCCAAGTTTTTAATTGGACCTGCAACGATCAGCTGGCTGGTCCCTTTCCCTCAACTTACAGCTTCAGGGTCTTTACTGCCTTCTCAAGGTACTGAGACAGTCCACAGATCCAACCTCCTCCTAAATCCCAGGTAAGGATCTTCACAGAGGCAGGCTGGTCCTCTCCAATCCATCTACAGCAGTGGGAGTGGAAAATTATCCCGTAGAAGGATGCAGCCTTGCAGTGCTCTTTCATCAAGTTCCCAAGCCCATCATTGCTGGGTCACCATGTATCTGACATGAGTCTGGTTGGGTCTGTCACCAGGTCCAGTCACAGGCTGTGTACTCCAAGATGTTCTCTTTTAGACATCTTTCATTTTCTCTAGAGTATTTTCCATTTAGCCTTTTCAGTTGAACAGAAACTCTAACTTGGACTCCAGCTTCCACTGTATGAACAATCAGCTGTTCTGTGTGAAAACCCAGAAGGTGTGCACCAATTAAAATAACTATCATGTTCAGTGGCCAAAACAAATTTCTCTGCAAGAAGTGTTTTACTTTGTTTCACATTGTTTCAAGATGGTGACATGTTTTACAAACTTTAAACATTAGATTCCTTTATTGGAAGAACATTAAGGAGCAGAGAAAAGTTAATTGTACAATGCACAGCAGTGACTCTTCCCACTTGTCCATAATGTGTTTTTTTTATTTGCTTGATTTTCTGCTATATATAAAACTAATGGCAAAAATTAGTATTAACTTCAAACTTGAATCAGAGCAGCAGGGAGACTCAAGCTGAATGTGTGAGGTAAAATTAAACTTTACAAAATCCCTTTAATTATTGTTAATTAGATAAGTATGTGAAAAGAACCCATGTTATGAAAGCACTAGTCTCCCTTACAGACACAATAAATATAACAAATTCTGCAAACTTCCACTGGAAGTTTCACCTGTGTTAGGACTAGAACTTTATCCAGAGCTGTTTCTGACTGAGCTATTACTGATGCTCCCACAAAAATGCCCAACGTATGTTCAGCAATTTTATATTTTTTGATAGGAATGTGCTTGATTAAGGTATAGCATGGTTTTAAAAATCCTGCTTCTCTGGTATTTACTCCTTGAAGTAAAAAAAAGGAGATCTAGCATATATTTGTAAGGCATGAGTGGGGGACAATTCCACCCCTTACCATCTTCAGACTTCACTTGGCCTTTCCCCAGTGCAAAGTTTTAAAACAGCGAAAATAAATCATGATATAGTTCTGACACTAACTAAAGTTACACTCCTCTTATATTTGAAATAAATGGGCCAAGGTCAAGTTCATTCTATAAGCTACAATATCTGGTCACCTTTGAGACTTCTGTAGCATTATTTTCCTGCTTTTGATATTCAGCTAATCAACTTACACTCAGGAATACCTTTCTCTGCATGTCAGTTGTCCATTCTCCATTTAGTTGTCCACTCTGCATGAAAAGTTAGAATAGTCTTGTCAAGGTTTTTTTCCCTCACTTTGAACCTTAAGGTACAAAAAGTGGGGACCTGCATGAACACTTTTAAGCTTAATTACTAGCTCAGGTCTGGTACGCTGCCACCAGCCAGAATTTAGTGTCTGGCACACTTTCTGTTCCCCCAAAACCTTCCCTGGGGAACCCAGACCCAAACCCCTTGGGTCTTAAAACAAGGATATGGCAAGTTGGTTATCACGAGTGTCTGATATGCGCCTTTCCTTCCCGACTCTTACACGGCCTTCTCTACAGCGCGCGGTAGTTGTTTATCCTTGAAGTCTGGAGGGGCTTGTGCCCAGTAGGGGCTGAGGATTCCCCCCACATCCGGCGGGCAGCAGGTTGTTGTATTTCAACAAACTAAGCCGAAGGAATTGACCATCCTGTCCTTGTTCCCCAGACTTGCTGGAGTGCCCGTGGGGAGGGCCGGAGGTTGGCTTGAGGCTTCACACGAGCACTCTTGGATCTTCAAGGAGAATTAGGCCATCCCCTCTTTCTCGCCACAATCCTGGTGAGTCAGATCATCACTGGATTTTAAACAAGGAAATGAATCCAGTCTTAAAAAGCTTTAAATAAAGAGAGAAAGGTAAAAATTTTCTCTGTAAATCAGGATAGAAAATGCCTTGACAGAGTACTCAAATATATAGACTGACAGGGATCCCCCCCCCGCAGCCTTAGATTCAAAGTTACAGCAAACAGAGGTAAAAATCCTTCCAGCAAAAAGACACATTTACAAGTTAAGAAAACAAACATAAGACTAATCTGCCTTGCCTGTCTATTACTAACAATTTTGAAATGTGAAAGACTGATTCAGAAAGATTGGGAAAGCCTGGGTGTACGTCTTGTCCCTCTTAGCCCCAAGAACGAACAACGAACCAGACAAAAAGCACAAACAAAGACTTCCCTCCACCAAGATTTGAAAGTATCTTGTCCCCCTATTGGTCCTCTGGTCTGATGTCAGCCAGGTTTACTGAGCTTCTTAACCCTTTACAGGTAAAAGAGACATTAACCCTTAACCATCTGTTTATGACAAGTCTACTGAAAATCTGTATAGTATAGGGTAAAGGCACACAAGACACTCTCAACTCCATTCAGTTGTCAAGTTGCACAAGAGACCAGGTTTCACGGGGGAGGACTAGATTTCACAGTCCACGATGTGTTTTTCATGGCCTTGAATTTGGTAGGACCCTAGTTATATTCCTAATCTCATAATATACTTCATCATTAAGTAGAATTGATGTCCTTAATTGGTGCTTAAATCACATATCTTGAGTAACAATCTGGTTTCTAAACCATTGTGATACCATGGTCTCACTTTCTAAACAAGCAAGATCAAAACAAGCTTAACTTGTCCAGCAAGGGGTAAATTAATTTGTCCTTGTGCCAGTCACTGTCTTATTCTGGTACAAAGATGAAAAGTATCCCATTGCAGATTGCAAATAAATAATTGTGTCATTTACCTGACTAAATGTTTTAGTCTTTCCCAGAAGAAGAAAGAATACACAGTGAAGTCAATGGAGTGATGATTTACCAGTTGTGATGCTTTTAAAACTTTAAAGAAAACATAAATTAATATTTTAAAGTGTTTTTGAACCTGATTCTCCCCTTTGGGGAGTTTTGCATGTTTACGGACTATTGGTTTGGGCCTACAATTTCTCAGCTTCACCAAAAAGATAGCTTTTGCCAAATAAACGGTGTGCATGTAATGTCTGTATATTTTCCTTATATGCACATAAATATTTCTTGTAGGTACCATTGAATCTTTAAAGGTGTCTGCCTGCAACTTTCCATCTTGCTGCTACCCGGAGCCGTAAGTCTCCAGCTGTTCTTTCTCCCATTTTAAGGTAGTGGCCAAAATCATTCAGAGCACATGTGGCCAGATCCTTAGCTGGTATTAATCAACATATCATCAGTGAAGACTACGGAGTTATGTAGATTTACAGCAGCTGAGGATCTGGTCTACAGGATTAATGCTAACACACTGAATGGTCTGCAGCAAAGTTCTGTCTTATCCACTTAATTATTGTTTTAATCAGCTGGACCATTGGATGGTATTACTTGCAAATTGCTTGCTTGAAAAATCTGTGGATAAGTCAAGTCATGTTCAAAAGCTGTTAAAAGGCTACCCAGTGTTTCTGAAAGCATGCATGACCGTGGAAGGGATTGTAACAGTAGTAATTATAGCTGGGGCTCTGAGCGTCTATATGTGCACATAAGAAAGGGACACATTTGTAAGTGTTGTATTGTGCTGTATTGTGCTGATGGTCTGTTCAGGTGAGTTTCCTTGCTCTTTGGAGTTCTCTGATGTGCCTCCAGAGTCTATGCAGCCAATGGCCCTTGAATAGATCCTTCACTTGGAGGAGCAATTCCATTATGCTTATAGTCATGAGTGGTACATAGGGATGTAGTGAAAGGATGTGATGGATTTCATCGTCAAGTCTATCTACATATTCTAAGTGCTATTATTTATCTATTTTATTGCATAGAACGTCCTTTTGCCATTGCATCTGAGCACACCATGGATAAAAGAAAATATCAGTCACAGTTTAGAAATCTGAAAAACAAGAAAGGAAAGAGAGTGCATTAGATTTAACTACTGGTTTGGTAATATTTCTCCAAATAGTTAATCACTTGATAATTTACTTTGTATTGGAGAACTAATGTAAACAGAGATTAATGGAAATGGCTTTGGATGTTTAATTCCTTTTGGTGTAGTGATGTGAAATGCTGGCTCTGAACACATTTTCAGTGTGCTCCATTTGTATGTAGCTGTGAGTATCCCTGAAAGGAAGACTTCTTTAGATTTATAATTGGAGTCCCTGGGGAATTGCTCCAGTAAAATATTCCATATTTAATTCTCTCCCCACTATGCCTCATAGTGTCCTTAATGCATCAAACTGGATTTTACCCAAACCTATTGGAAGGCTGGCATTGGCAGTCACAATACCCTTTCTGACATGACAATACCTGCCAAGGCAGATGATTTAATTAGCACCAGTGATGCACACATTGTTGCCCTAGTTGGCTTTTTTCATAGTTTGACCCTATGGTAGGTTTTGTATTGGGGTTAAGCCCTAAAAAATCTTCCTGTTGAGTACTTAAGGCTCTAAAAGTAATAACATTGCTTGCCTCCTTAACAAACAAAAAGACTCAAACACCTGTGCAGAGAGTTCTCTGCATGAAGCCCATATAGTTCAGTGGACAGAGTACACAACTGGGCATTAAGAGACCTGAGTTTCAGTCCTGGTTCTAACACCAGCTTGCTGCGTGATTTTGGTCATAGTTGTATCTGTTTCAGTATCTCCTTCAGTTTCCTCATATGTAAAATAGAGATAATAGTTCTTAGCTGAATTCATAAAGTGCTTTGAGATGAACAGTACTACATGTTTGTATTAATAATAAACTCATCAGAGGAATTAGAGGAATGACTGACACTTTTCCAAAGAGAGCATGAGAAGCATTGAATAGCCAATGTATATTTTAACATGATGGTTTATGCACAATATCAGTGTCTGAAAATGAAATAAATATGCCCTGTTGTACCACCGGGGATAAAGTACAATTATATAACTAATGGTATATGCTTCGATAATCTAGTAACCTTAATTTGTGTAAGTTTAGAATATAAAATCCAAATAGACATTTAGAAAATGCCCTGTCCATGTATGAAATATTAGAAGCCTGTAAAGAGTTTATTATAAAGGACACACAAGTAGCGTGGTATAAGTAGATATCTTTTGTTAGATGACAAAAGTGAATTTTTGTTAGATGACATAAACACAATAGGTAGACATAAGGAGAATGGAATGGGCTGTGTCAAATGTTGTGACTGAGAATATAAACCTAAACAAGGGAAACTCAAGGAAAGTGTCTGATGGCAAATTAAGGATGCTGTTTGTCCACCAGGAAAATACACACAGATGAAAGTTATAGAATGCAAGGCCATTCTTCAAATTTACTTCCATTTAACTAATTTCACGAGGACTGGAACATGTTGCTAGACACTCCTAGGTTATCATTATTATAAGTCAGTAGTCGTTATTTTATTACTGGATGTAATACTATTCTAATTTGAGATGGGCAGAGTGACCTGAATGTAATGAGATGAGCAGCGAATGCAGAATATGTGAGTACAATGGGTCTGATTTTTTAAAGCTGCTGACAGCTCCCTTTGAAATAAATTAGATTTGTGGTAGCTCAGCACCTCTGTAAATCAGCCCTGTGTGTACAGTGTTGCTTCATACATATGCAATAAAGCTGCTTCCCTCTTGTTTCATGATCCATGTAGATAATCTATCTGGACTACACTGTTTCACAATAAGATTGAGTAAATTTACATCAATGTGGTGGAGTTAATTCATTCAAATAGCGAAGAGACCTACATGTTTCATTTGTAACAACTAGTTGGACTTACGTCCTTTACCTTCAAGTGCTTTGAGAAATTTCCCTAGTAGATAACTAGCTGCTCATGTCATTTTTCCTAAAGATTTAATCATCCGTTGCAATTGGTGTTACTGACTACAAGAAAACAGCAAAATCTGCCTGGTTGTGTTATATGTAAAATGTAAAAAAGATTCTTTGAACTTCACACACTCACTGAAAGTTAGAGAGATGACAAGGATGGACCTTAAGAGGACAGAAGACACAGACACTCTCTCTTCTTTGCACATCAGTCCAATTATAGTAACCTTTCATTGTCTTTTGCATATTCTAGGATGTGATGTCCACATTCTTCCAGTTTGGGGCTTCTATCCAGCAAGAAGCCATTGTTATGCTGAAAGTGATGCAAGATTATGACTGGCATGTTTTTTCCCTGGTGACCACCACCTTTCCTGGATACCGGGACTTCATAAGTTTCATCAAGACCACAGTGGAAAACAGTTTTGTGGGCTGGGACATGCAGAATGTTATCATACTTGATACTGCCATTGGGGATGCCAAGACCCAGATTCAGTTGAAGAAAATTCATTCATCTGTTATCCTGCTTTATTGTTCCAAGGATGAAGCTGTTTACATTCTGGATGAAGCCCGTTCCCTAGGCCTTACAGGCTATGATTTCTTCTGGATAGTTCCCAGCCTGGTTAGTGGCAACACAGAAATCACTCCCAAGGAATTTCCTTCAGGGCTAATTTCAGCATCCTATGATGAATGGGACTATAGTTTAGAAGCTCGGGTGCAGGACGCTCTTGGGATCATCAGCACAGCTGCATCAGCCATGCTGGAAAAGTACTCCTTCATTCCAGAAGCAAAAACCAGCTGCTATGGACAACTAGAGAAGAATGAACGACCATCTCACACGCTACACAAGTAAGACGTACAACTTTTTTCCTAGACTGTACATGGTTTTGATGATTTTTTTTTCAGATTAATACCAATATATTTCTTTGTGGCAAAATAATACTTTTTATTAATCCTTTCAGCCTCTTTATAAAAGATATGCCGTATTTATTGTTTGTCAGAGATCTCCAGGGGAAGCTACAGAAAGGTCTGGTATGTTGATACTTGTACTAGTCTATGCATGGAACTGATGCCATGTTCCTTGCAGTAGAAAGCTACCATCTCTTTGGATCTGGTACCTTCAGAAATTTGGTTTCAGCATAGTGGGTTGGTGGGACATTAATTAATTAATCTGTTGTGTGTCTACTCATTTCTCAAAAAATGTAATGTGGAGGTAAAATTGTCAAAATACTATGCAGGCCTTGACTGAGTCTGTGAGACTCCCATTAATTCTTAGAGGACTCTAATTAGTTAATACTTTGTACATCTTTTTCCTCTGTGTTAAAATGGTGATGCAGGAAATTTTATACAAGTCCAGGGTTATCTGGGCAACTAATAACAGGAATAGTAGTCTGTTACTATTGTAGTTTTTTGCTACCTCTGCTTGTAAGTATTTTACCTTAGAAACGTATGTAAAAAGCCATCAGCATTAACCATGCTGAGATGGAAGAATCCTTGCAATATTTTCTCACTCTTCAAATGGGGACAATTTGTTTAGTTTCAATAAACTCTTCTCTAGTCTTGTCTTAAGGGCATTGGGATGCTTGAGTAAATGTAAGTCAAAGTCCTGACCACTTGTGAGAGAACGATTTGTGAGAGAACCACACTTAACTGCATCCCGCCTTCCTAAATTCTCCCCTGCATATGTAATTGGATATTGTATTCTTCAATACCTGTACTTAACGTGGTTGTGTAATGAATGATGCTGTGATGAGTAGCAAGATATATTTGAGCAAGTATGCAACAAGTATGCTTGGGAATTGTCCAGTCAGGGAATGGCAAGAAAGTTACGCGATTCAAGTGGCCAATCACACAACACAAATAAAAAATATTCAAAGCTGTGCTTATGGGAAAGAATTTAAGCACTCTAAAGGCTGAAATATTTTTGTATAAACTATTAATTGAACAATTTCCAAAGAACCAGGCAAAGTAGTAAAAATGGAGTCTGAATAATTCACAGAGAAAGGAGCCGGGTTCTGGTCCTCCTAATTTCTCCAGTATTTTGAAAATGTGAAAAGAAAGAGGAGAAATATGTGTATAGGAACTATGACTGTTTTCTTTTGCTGATAATGAATGTTACTCATAGGTGCAGTATATAGAAATACATAGTTTTGAGAGAGAAATCAATACATTCTTATATTTAAATAGAATTAAGTAATGCAAGTAGTACATTTATCTACCACTCAAATCGTTCTCTCTTTCTCTTTCTCCTTTTTATACCTGCTGGTATACCAGATTGCTTTTCCTTTTCCATAGTTATGATTCCTGGCACACAGTAACTTTAGAAAGGACACACACACACCCCATCTCCAGAAATACTGTGTGTGGAATGTCAATCAGTAAAAGGAGCATTGCCTGTATGATCTAGAATTTGGCTGCTTCTCAGTATCACAGTACTTTCATATTAGAATATATGCACCCACTGTGGCCAATAAAGTGTTCTGTTTCCAGCAGTGGTATGAGTGGATTCAGTTCACAACTTCATTTAACTATAACAGAATTTGAACCCTGCTCTAATCTGTTGTGCACACTGCTGAAAATTGACTTCTATCTATCTAACTAGAAATAGGTAGTAACTGATCACAATCTTTGTCCGTAAAGCATGCATAAAAAGACTTCTTCAAACACCTAGTGCAGTTCTGGCTTCTTAACATTTACATTTGGTATTTTGGCTTTTCTAAAGCAGATTCTGGAGAGAACTGCATGCCTTTATGGAAACTTTAAAATGAGCTCAGTCATATAATTTGATATCAGCCTTATTATGCCAAAATTGTTAATGCTGTGTTTCTTCATCAATGCATGGGCAAGATATAAGGAGGTGAAATAGGCACAGAGATGAAGCAGCTTGCCTGGAGTCACACAGCAGGTCAGTGGAAAAGCTGGGATTAATACCCAGGGGTCTCCTGATTCCCTATCCAGTCCCCTAGTAATTAGACTATTTCCTTTTAGAGCCCTGGTCAGGTCCATTCACTGTTAGTAAACACAATGGGCCAAATTAATTCCTGGTGCAACTCCACTGAAATCAAAATGACGTTGAATTCCTCTAATGTCAGTGGAGTTGCACCAGAGACAAATTTGCCCCAGTGTTCCTGGAAAATTAAATGATTCTGTTCCTCAGTGTTTGGAAACATTATTTGACTGCTGTTGGTCTAGATTTTTTTTTTAAATAAACTCTCCATTCAAAGTATTATGCTGCATGTTTACTTGACTATTTCTCAGAATATGGGGAAGATGTCATATGAGTCCATGCTTGAAATTCCTTACTGCAGCTCCACATCTGGCCCCAGGAACTAAGTTTGTCTGACATAAGCAAAACCATCTTCCTCAACTTAGGAACTGTGTCCCCTCTCACATTACTTTCTCTCAAGAAACACACAACTCCTCGGCCACAAATCAAATTCAACCTTTCCTTGACCATCAGGTCAGCCACATGCTATTTCAGAATGTGTGAACTCAGGTATTTTGGATGCTCCTTTCTCTGTATTAATCAGGACAAATGGTGCAACAGGTTCGGTCACAGAGACCCCCTTGGGACTGTCACCTGATGTGCTGAAATTACCTCTGAACCTGTTTTCCCTGCCAGCTTGGGACTTCCAGACATGCTAGCCTGCTGCAACACAGACCCGGGGTCTGGTCCGCGCCCCCAAAGCTGCAGACTAACTGAAAACAGCTTAGCAGGTTACCTATCTCTAGCACCCAGTTCCCAATGGGATCCAAACCTCAAATAAATCTGTTTTACTCTGTATAAAGCTTATACAGGGTAAATTCAAAATTGTCTGTCCTCTATAACACTGATAGAGAGAGAGGCACAGCTGTTTGCTTCCCAAGGTATTAATCACTTACTCTGGATTTATTAATAAGCAAAAGTGATTTTATTAAGTATAACAAGTAGGATTTAAGTGGTTTCAAATAATAACAGACAGAACAAACGTCGACGAAGTGGGTATTCACCCACAAAAGCTCATGCTCCAATACGTCTGTTAGTCTATAAGGTGCCATAGGACTCTTTGCCACTTTTACAGATCCAGACTAACATGGTTACCCCTCTGATATTAGACAGAACAAAGTAAGTCACAAAGCAAAATAAAGCAAAACACACAAGTTTAAGCCTAATACATTAAGAAAGTGATTACAGGTAATATCTCACCCTCAGAGATGGTCCAATAAGCTTCTTTCGCAGACTAGACTACTTCCTAGTCTGGGTCAAATCCTTTACCCAGTACAATCTTTGTTTTATCCAGCACACATCTCAGGTGGTAAGCAGGCACTTTCTCATGACTGGCTGCCCCTTTGGTCCTGCTCCATCCCCTTTTATAGCTTTGGCACAAGGTGGGAATCTTTTGTCTGTGCTTGTCCCCACCCCTGCCTCATCAATGGAAAAGTACAAGGATTAAGATGGATTCCAGTATTATGTGACATGGTCACATGTCACTGTAAGACCCCTAGTCTCCATTCTTCCTGAGTTGGCCCACACATACACAGGAAGGCATGCAAATAAATAAACCATTTACAATCAATTGTCCTAGTCAATGGGAGCCATCAAAATTCTAAACCACCATTAATGGCCCACACTTTGCATAATTACAATAGGATCTCAGAGTTATACTTCATATTTCTAGCTTCAGATACAAGAATGATACATGCATACAAATAGAGGGAATATATTCAGTAGGTTATAACCTTTGTTATGATACCTTACAAGAGATCTTTTGCATAAAGCATATTCCAGTTACATCATATTCACACTCATAAGCATAAAACATATGGAGTGCAACATCACACAGGGTGCATGTATAAACCTCCAGATGTGGAAAACAGCTTTTCTTTATGTCCACTTTCATTCACTTTGGTCGCTTGCTACAGCATCTGTAACCCAGAGCTCTGTGTTGTTTTGGCTGGGGATCAGAAAACATACGCCAGTCCAGGATTGCAAAGTCACTCATTTCAAATTAATATAGCACTGGGTGAACAGTTCAGCAAAGAACAGAAACCTAACTCTACTAAGTCTGGAGTATCCTGACCCAAAGCAGTAGATTCATAGTGCTTGCATGCTGGATATAGAAGGTTAATTCTAAACAGTGTAGCGAATAGTTGCTACCTACATTTAAAGAAAGACAGAAGGGATTGATGGCAACATTGACTTGTTTAAAACAAAAAATTGTGTATATTTGTCCTTTTGTGGTAGAAAGCAGAAGAACCCTAAAAGGTATCTAAAACTCCAGTCTCCTAAATGTGAAAGGGCTGACCATTGTTAATGAGCGAATTTATCAGAAATAGGGAAATGTGCTTTTCAAGGTCTTCTAAGGCTCCTATTGGGCCACCACAGAAGCATGTTATAATTCACTTCTAAAACATCTATAGCCGCGTATTTATAAAACTGTGTTGCGGGAGACTGACTGAATTAGAATGACTTTCCAACACTATTTTAATGGTCAACTGGTTTTAACTTTGCTTGCAGAATCTGTGCTGCTTCAGACAGAGAATTTAATTAAATTGTGGAGGGGTGGATGGGGAAGTGGGGGTGAGAAAAGGAGATTGAGTTATGCTTTCATATAGTAGCTTTGCATAGTGTGGGGTATGTATGTGCAAAATAGGCATGTCTATTTATATTAAGAATTGGTATGTAAAATTATGGCATCCAGGAATAGCTGCTTTTCCTTTCAAAATGGCTCCACTTTGGTGCTGCTGCTGTATATGTAGATATCATCGCCAGCAGTTTCTGCTAAATGCCAAATACTGTATCATGTAAAGCTTTTTTTGCTTCATATCCACATTCCATAATTTGTGTGGCCCTGGTGAGGAGTTGCACTAAGTGGTAGGCTTCCTCCATCCCACCCTGAGCCTCTGAAAGAACTGTGGAAAATCACCAGAATGGCAGCAGAAAAATCTGTGAATTCTCCCTCCATGGGGGCCGGGGCGGGGGGGGAGAGGGAAAGGAGGAATACACAGAAAACTATGCAGTGACAGCCTGTTGCAACATAGCTACTGGCAATATATTTCCAAAATCATTTATTCTAAGACAGAACAAATTTGAATCAATGTCAGATTCACTATAATCTCTATACCAAGTTTTTATTGCTCTTGATTTCTTCTTATATTAAGTATACGTCAACATTTTAAAAAAATCCTGCCAAAACTACTGTCACTGTGCTCACTAAATCACACACTTTAATATTAGAGCTTACCCTGAAAAGATAAATTCAGCATTAACTCTGCACCCCAAATTCCATGAAGGTTTGCAGTCTTGAATACCCTTCACAGTTAGACCCTTTCACTTTTAGAAGATCTTGTATTCAAAAACCACTGTTCAAGGTGGAAGTCCGCATTAAAGCTTGGATCCGTTTTGAAACATTTTTCCCTGTTCAGTCACTCACCGCTTTGGAGCTGAACTAGCTATTCAGCATTCCTCCAGTCTGTGATCATGTGCTGCCATTAAATCTGTATGACTACAAGGGGAACATGTGTGTCTCCACAATGCAGTTAGGCTGTAACATGAGCTCTACAGCATGTAATGCATAATGCACCTGCAAATTACTGGTGGATGGAGCTGTAATATATTATGGTGAATAAAGCCACTTTCCTGTTTGAAGCAGTCATGTCTACCTATAACATGAGCATAAGTTTTCCTGTATGGAGGACAATTCATTCTCTTCCAAACTTCAGAATATAATGGGAGTGGGGAGGATGCTATTTACCATCTATAGAAGACATGTCACAATAATAAGAAATTGCTTGACGTAGTTACTGTAATTAGTTATTTTTGTATTAAAAAACATTCTTCTGGAGTACTCAATTAATATTTACTGTATAATGCCAGAATCAATATATACAAATGCTTAGCACTTCCATAGTGCTTTGGAAACATTAACCCTCTTAGCACCATGGTGCAGCAAAGAAGTTGAATGTGCTTCGCTTTTCCCATCAGTAAAATGGAGGTTACCCATTTAACTTCCTTGCCTAAGGCTACACAGCAAATCAGTGGCTGAGCTGGGATTAGCACTCAGGGCTTTCAGGATGCAGCTCATGCTGCCTTGTTCTATTTTAAACTAAAAATTAAATGAAGCCAATATTAAAGAACAGATTTAAACAAGGAGTATTGATGAACATTCTTGGGGGAAAGGCTAAAATTATTGTAAATAGTCGAAGGGCTTAAGGGCCCCTAACTCATGCCTTACTGCTCTGTATTGAATGTCTCACCAGAACAGTGAATTACGCACACGATACAGCTTGCAAAAGCTGAAGCTGAGAACTCAGTGGAGAGTACTTTATCTTGAAAAAAAACCCTACAGGAGGGATTATCTGATGCTAAATGAAGAAAAGCTCAGGAAAGAAGCAAGAAGAAAAGAGGCTTTTAGACCCTCACTTTTATCATCACTGTCAAATTCAGCTTGAAACCTAGCACTGTATTCTAAACCCCATCTTCATTATACCTACTTTGTTCTTAAATGAAGACAGGTATCATTTTACACACTACTTTTCACATCTAGATGATGACTTTAAGCTCTGGATTTTTTAAAAAGAAAATCTGTTTTGAAGTGAAATCTATTACAAAGCAAAAACTCTCAATTTTTCACCCCTTGACTCCTGCGGACAATGCGCTGGCTGAAGGCATTTTATCTCTCTTGAGCACACACAGTCTGTCTCCCCCATTCACTGCAACTCTAAGGCCTGGTCTACATTACCACTACGCGTTTAAACCAAATTTAGCAGCGTTAAACCGATTTAACCCTACACCCGTCCACACAACAAAGCCCTTTATATCGATATAAAGGGCTCTTTAAACTGATTTCTGTACTCCTCCCCAATGAGGGGAGTAGCGCTGAAATCGTATTGCCATGTCAGATTAGGGTTAGTGTGGCCACAAATCGACGGTATTGGTTGCTGGGCGGTATCCCACAGTGTACCATTGTGACCGCTCTGGAAAGCAATCTGAACTTGGATGCACTGGCCAGGTAGACAGGAAAAGCCCCACGGACTTTTGAATTTAATTTCTTGTTTGCCCAGCGTGGAGTTCTGATCAACATGGGTGGCCATGCAGTCCCAAATCCAAAAAGAGCTCCAGCATGGACTGTACGGGAGATGCTGGATCTGATCGCTGTATGGGGAGGCAAATCTATTCTATCAGAGCTCCATTACAGAAGATGAAATGACAAAGCATTTGAAAAAATCTCCAGGCTGTGATAGACAGAGGCCACAGCACAGTGCTGTGTGACAAGGTAACGGAAAAGCCAAAGAATCAAATGGCACGCTCATGAGGGAAGGGAGGGATACTAAGGACTCCACTACCACAGTTCACGGCAGTCTTCTGAAAAGCCATTGCATTCTTGGCTGAGCTCCCCAATGGCCTGAAGGGTCAAAAACATTTTCCAAGGTATTTCAGGGTAATATGTCATCAATTTACACCTCCCCCCACTTGAAGGAAAGTGGAAAAAATCGTTTCTCGCTTTTTTCAATGTCCCCTATGTCTACTGCAATCTGCTGGTAGACGGGGGTGCTGCAGTGCTGAACACCAGCATTCCCTTCCTAGTGGCGACGGTACAATATGACTGCTTCCATTGTCTCATCAGCCCGTGAGTGCTCCTTGGCTGGCCTCGGTGGTCGGGCTGGGGGCGCCTGGGTAAAAAAAATGGAATGACTTTCCGATCATCCCAGGCAAATGGGTACAGAACGACTGCTAACCCTGTCCCTCATAAGCAGCTGGAGGCTGAGCTCTTTCAGCACCCCCCTTTCATGTGTAAAGAAAAGATTCTGTAGCTGCTGGACTATCAAGCAGCGGGAGGCGCGCTACTCTTCCCCCTCCCCTTTTAATGTCCTGTCTGGACTATGTGTAGCAGCTGAGGCTCCTCACCCCTCATTTAATCTCACTAAAAAGTCAGTGTTTCTTATTCCTGCATTCTTTATTACTTCATCACACAAATGGGGGGACACTGCCACAATAGCCCAGGAGGGTTGGGAGAGGAGGAAGCAATGGGTACAGTTGTTGCAGGGGCACCCCCTAGAATGGCATGCAGCTCATCATTTCTGCGTGATCTCTGGGGCTCTGACACAGAGCAGCTGTGCACTCTGGTTCTCTAGTACACTTGCCCCATATTCTAGGCAGGACTGACTTTATTTTTAGACAAAACATAAAGGAGGGAATGACCCGGGGAGTCATTCCCATTTTTGTCCATGCGCCCCTGGCCGACCTCAGCGAGGTCAGCCAGGAGCACCCATGACAGCAGCAGACGGTACAAAACGACTGATAACCATCATCTCATCGCCAATCTGTTTTACGAAACCGGTTTATGTAAAATCGGAATAATCCCGTAGTGCAGACATACCCTAAGATGCTGTTGTTGGCTTTTTCAGACACAGGAAAAATGCTGGTTTGCTTGAATTTATCAGGATAAGCTGATCCATTTTTAATATATGTGGGAAGAAATTGGCTTTCCCCTAAAGTACCTCACCATATAGAAAAGATTTAAAGGAAAATTCAGAATGACTAGTTTAAACATACGTATTTTTCAAGTTCATATATAGCTTCAGGTCTAGAGGTTTACCTTGAGTAGCATTAAATTTAGGAGCATAGGTAACAATCTGCAGTTGAGAAAAACAGAATGGCCGATCTGTTGGCATGCTCCCTCCTCACTTGCATTACACTCATAATCTCCAAGATATACCATTGCACACAATATGGTCACCAATATAACAATGCAGTGTGTTAACACGATGTCTGAACAAAAACTCCCTTTCCCAAAAAACCCTGCTGATCACCATAAGAAATTGTGCCCTCACATGAAATAGAAAAAGTGTGAGTATGTTTTTTTTATATACATGTCATTGGAGTGTTTCTAATAGGGTAAAAATGTATAAAATTTTGGAACAATAATCAGGGACAATTTTTTTTTCAAAATATTACCCATTTTTCAACCAGCTCTGATGTGTACCTTGATGAGCATGGCATAATTGCTGTTCTTTGCCCTCACTCTTGAATAGCAAAGAGGTTTGGAGGTGCATCTATAGATACACTACTAAGTGTGGGTGAAATGCACGGAACTACTTACAGCTACAGTGACTACATGGTTATGCTGGGTAGGTAGTGAATCTCCCTCTGATCCCAATCTGTGGCCAAACTGTGGGTCTGGAGCAGTGTGCACAGCCTCTGTTTACTCCTTGCACAATATAAATGCAGATTATATGCCCTGCCCCTGTCCTCTCCTCACGCCCCATCACTGGCTTGTGGGAGGGCTGGTGCAAAGCCTAGTACAAGTGGTCATTCTTGTATTCTACTTCATCCAGCTTCAATACAGAACTAAGGCGGTGCGGAGGGAATTGTTCTGGAGAAAAGCAGTGCTTAGGAATACAGTACTCGATCCTACAAACCCTGAGAGAGATGAGGCACGTGAGGTAATATCTTTTAGTAGGCCAGCTTCTGTTGGTGAGAAAGACAAGCCTTCGAGCCACACAAAGCTCTTCCTCAAACCCTGGTCATACAAGTAGCCCTTATTCCTGTAAGTAGTCCAGTTGAAGTCAATAGTAACATTAGGCACTGTAGCAGGGTGATCCCCTGCTCCTGCCCTGAAGGACTTAAAACAGCCCAGGAGAGGGCTGTGGCTGGGGCAAGAAGCTTCGGCTGATTGGGGAAAGTAGGCTCAGGTGTGGCCATGCCCCAATCAGGCCCAGCTGGTCCCTATAAAGAGGCTGGGAGCCAGAAGCCCAGGAAGTCTCCCTCTGACTGTAGAGGGAGAAGGGCCTGGCTGCAGGGAGCTAGAGACAGGGTACCTGAGCAGAGCAGGGCTGGGGGGAAAGGCAGAGGAGCTGGGGAGCTCCAGCCTGGAAAGACCCAGGCTGCGACCTAACATAAGGCCAACAGGTACTGAGGGCTGCAGAGGGCAGCCCAGGGGTAGGCCAAGGCAGCAGGTCCAAACTCAACCTTGCCAGCGATGAGTAGGCTGATACTGCAGTCTGCCCCAGCGCGTAGGGCTAGATGATGACTGGCAATAGCCTGATACTGAGCAAGGTGGGGATAGAGGCTGGGGGTTCCCTGGGTAGGGGAGACCCTATGACTGAGGGGTTACTGCCAGGGGGCAGCGCCCCATATAAAAGGGCACCGGGTCCAGGGAGGGACAAGGACCAGAGGACAGGTGGATCACTGGCCTGCAGAGGGCGCTCCAGAGCTGGAAGAGCTAATTCCCGGAAGTCACCAGCAGGAGGTGCCGCAGGGTTGAGTCTGCTCCTCTGCAGGCACATTCATGGTGAAGTGACACCATTCTGAATGAACTTCGAGGCCTTATTCAGTAAACAAACCAACAAAACACTGACAAATATCTGTCTATTTTCCTGCTTTGAATAATTTAGTTTGTACAGTGTGGCTTACAAAGACAAACCAACCTAACAACTTATTTGGAAATGTAAAATTAAGTGGAACTTAGTCTTCAGTAGAATCCTCTCTCCACCTTCATTCCCTGATTTCACTTTGATGAATCGATTTTGCCAACCTGCATCCTTTCTGTGAAAGCAATGCATTCCTTATGTGGGAAGGGCTTTTTATATAACAAGCCCTGTTATTAATTCATTTGGTTCAGTACTTTGATTCCAGCTTCCAGCAATGCCAGATTAGTTCCTTTTTTTTCTGTTTGAATTTGAGTCAATCCTAATTTTACATGGACACAATGGTTTGATGAATAATCTAACAAATCTGTGTAACCTTGTATGCGGCAACAGATCTCTTGACAGCCAGTTTACTGAGGATTTGCTTATTTCATTAAGTTCTGTCAAAAATTGGGATAAATAAACATAACACAATTTATTACATGATTGAGAATGTTTCATTACTTAATGGATTATCTGGAGCAAAATATTTTGCCACTAGTAGCACACTTGCTGTGCAGTCCTAAATCAATATGGAAAGATAAAAGCATATTTGGGTATACTTTTATTTTCAGTCAATACAAGAAATAATTCACTCCTTTTTCTCCTGATAAATCCTAGAATTTCTTGCTAATGCTTCTTACTTCATTTCTGAGGTTCCCTCAACAGTTGAATTGGGCCCATTTCATTTCCATTGATTATACCAGGAATTAATTTTACCCTCTGTGTTTGGTACCAGACTATAGTTTAAGATTCAGTAATTGCAATGTATATTTACCATTACATAGATGGACAGCATACTTGATAGCTTCTGTCTAGTATCTTATTTTTTGGCAAGTCCAATGCCTGAACAAGTTGCCATTTTTGATGGCTATAATTAGTCCTTTGGAATGACAGTTGCTTATGTAAATTCTTTCCTATCACCTATGATATACTGTCCAATTACTTTTATAAGGCAACATTCATCACCATGTCTTATAATGGATTTTTTAAAAAAGGAATCCACACGGCAAGTGGAACTACTATTCTTCTGCAGTGATGGTTCATTAATTAAAAGCACTTTTGAGGATGTGAGCCTTAAGGTGTGACTGAAGATAATCAAATCTGGTCTCTGGCAGATCTTCAGAAAGTGCTAGTTGTATAGATGAGAACCCTCAAATGAGTGCCAGGCTGCTGGTCCTACCAACTTAATGTTAAACAACCCACTTCCAGGGTACCCTAGGTGATCTGAAAGAAATTATATCTAAACTGAACAAATACCTGAGAAATACACTGCAGTGAACCATTCCCTGATGGCAGGGGATGGATTAGATGATCAAATAGTTCTTAACTTTCTCTAGTTTGTTTTTGCATGGATAATGGCTCCTTATTGGCAACCATGGCATAGTAATTAACCAATCTGATTGTGTGGCAAGTGTAGCTCACTACTGAAGAGCCTATTTTAAACAATGCAGGCTATATTAGCATCTTTGATTAATGCACAAACTCTAGTTGCCCCCAATGCTTTCTGAAGAGTGGTGTTAATCAGCTGGAACTCTTCTCATATTCCACCAGCCCAACAGGAGTTGCATGTGACAACACTCATCCAGCTAAGAGCCCACTGGATAGTGACATATCATGGGTGCTGGCCGACTACTAGAAGTAATGTGTTTTTATAATTACTCAAAATGTAAACAACACTTTTCTGTGCCAAATTAGGCCAATGTAGATAACAGAGAGTATGAAAGAGTCACAACAAAAGGTTCTTTAGGAATTTAAAAGTAGGCCCATTTTATGGAGGAATTGCCACTTTTTGCAACTTAACTATGTGCCTCTTTTCCCCAGAATTTGGCACAAATGCACTTGAAGCTGGCATTGAAATGCAACATTTAAAAATTGGCACATTCTTGCTTTTTAGAATGTAAAAAAGGATATTTGATCAGATTTCACAGAAAAGCTTTGTTTGGAGATGAAAGGTTACCTCAAATGGCAAAAGAATTAATGTAAAAAATTCACTATTTTTTGCAAAGCATGAATTATGAATAATAATGCTGGCTAACTACACCTATTGCATTTCCAAATTTGGTGACTGTTGGTAGCAGCAAATATTTCCATGACCAATGATGGCACACTAGATGGGGAGAGCTCTGAGTTACTATAGAAAATTCATTCCTAGGTATCTGGCTGCTGGGTCTTGCCCACATGCTCAGGGTTTAACTGATTTGGGGTTGGGAAGGAATTTTGCATGAGTCAGATTGGCAGAGACTCTGGGGTTTTTTCACCTTCCTCGGCAGCATGGGGTATAAGTCATTTGCAGGTTTAAAGTAGTGTAAAAGGTGGATTCTCTGTAACTTGAAGTCTTTAAATCATGATTTGAGGACTTCAGTAACTCAGCCAGAGGTTGGGGTCTATTACAGGAGTGGATGGGTGAGGTTCTGTGGCCTGCAATGTGCAGGAGGTTAGACTAGATGATCACGATGGTTCCTTTTTGGCCTTAAAGTCCGAGTCTGGGTTATGCTGCACTATTGCTAGCTTGTAATGACCAAAATTGCTGGCTAGAATGCTGAACCATACTTTTCAAGTTTTATCCAGTTCCTCTCAGCCTTTTTATCCTGTCCTATGCTCTGCTGCTGATTTCGTACAATCCTGGGTTACATGACTTCTCCAGAGTTGATGCAACTTACACTTTAAGGAGCAGCTGGCAGGAGGCGTAGATAGTTGGCATGCCACTCCTTTTTCACAGCCACTGAGCACATTGTTCCCAAAATGGATTCATCCTGTGCTGGCCCCAGGCCTGGAATTCTACAACTCCCTCAGAACCAGGATATCACAGACAAGATGTATCCAGGGGAACACTTCCTGTTTACCACTTGGAAGAATTTCAAATTAGAAAGAAAAGAGAGAGGTCCGTATTGTAAGACCTTAAAAATAAAAAAAAATCAAAAGTATACAGTTGTGTGTAGTTAAGAGCTACACTCTAAAAATGCATCAGATCTTAAAACAGATTAAGTTAAATACAAAAGGGAAGAGTGATTAAAAGTAAACGAGTCAGGTCATTGGAGTTTTTCATGATATCCTGTGCAGTCTATATAGTATGCAATATACAGTTCCCTGAGTTTCATTAGCTTACTTTTTAATTGCTTCTTTAATTGCTTATCTCTGATAATATATATTTCTGGTGTACCTGTTGATAAGTTTTTCCAGAATTACAAAAGTCTCACATAAAACCATGTTAAGGAAGCTCAATAATTCATGGATTCAGCGAAATGAAGAAACAAAGATAGAAAGTGGGAGTGGATCCAAGTTTTATAAGCTTCAGTACTGGGTGAATGCCAAAACAGGCTGTCTTCCTTGATTATTAAAGTGGCTGATTCATATTAGTTGGAGGAAACTGAAATATTGGCAGACATCATGTTTCCTGCAAGATGTGATCATCTTTGAAATCTAGAAATTCCTTCTTTTCCAAGAAAAAAGATTTTGATGCAATCCATATTTTTTTGAGCCTCCACCCTTTCTCGCTTTCTGTGCATTGCCTGCAGTTGTTTTGGAATTGCAATGCTAGCTAGTGAGGGAGACTGCAGATAAAAAATGATGGTCCCAGATGATGGCACCTGAGACAATTATTGAGTTTATCAATTTGTTGGTGGAAAGATGAGGCCAGGAAGTTAGTGGCTGAAGTTCAGGTAGCAAGGGATCCCAAGGACTCATCATCTCTTTGAACATGTATTCTATTTCCTAATCATCATTGAATTCTGTTAGTGCTCACATTTAGTTTAGCAATGATATATCTTGTTTTAGTAATAACTTTCACTCCTTGCCTGCTAAACTAGTTCTTCCCAGACCAATGATTTATTTTGGAGTTAGATGTTACATGAGTTTCAGAATTCCTATTCATATTATGCTCTGAGTATTATTCTGAGATTCAGTTTTCTTCTTGAGCCATGTGGGATCAGTGCTACTCTTTAAAACAACTCAGGCTGTTAAAATTAATGTTGGCAAGAAGGCAACAGGAATTTCCAAATGTCAGTTTTAGGGCAACTGGAAACCAAACAGAACTGCAAATTGTTGAATTAGACTGTAACCATCTTCCTCACTGTGACCTGTCATTCATCGCTCATACTCACATTTCATTATAAGGCAGAACTGGAATTACATTATGGTTCTTGTCATGGATTCATGGCCCCTGTGTATTCTTTTGGTGAGGATGAGAAGCCTAATCTGTCATTAACTCAACTGGCCGCTAGATGTCCATATTGCTTTTCCGAACTACAGCTGAAAGCAAATTTCTCTTGTAATCACAATAAGAAGACTTTTAAAGACAGAAGTTTTGAAATTCATAGTTTGAGGCTAGCAGGCACCATTTCCACAAGGCTCACTGTCGAGAGAGATGAGATGCTTTTACCTTTCTCGGGAATGAAGTACGCTATTGTCTCAGCTATTCCAATCCCGAAAGCAAAAATCATACCTTAGTCTCCTAAACTTATTTATTAAAGGCATTATATGGTATCCCTTCCAGCGGCATCTGGACATACATTTACTTAAAAATGTATATTATGTCACAAATATTGGAAGACCCAATGCAGTTACATACCAAGTAACAGGAATGGGCTCAATCAAAAATTAATGGCAAAACTCCTACTAACGTCAATAGAACCAAGATCCAGCTCATAGATACTTTTAATGGCTGCCTAATTAAAAGACTGAGGACTTGTCTTCATGGTACAGTAATGCACACCAGTGAGGTGTGAATTCTATAGCACACAAATGTGTTGTGCACTAACTGGCCTGTGTAGACCCTGCTGGTGCACACTGAAAGTTCCCTAGTGCATGTTTACACAAAAGTTCAGTTCATAAAGAGTGACCTTATATAACTGAAAATTTAGGGTAAATGGAAAGCAGATTGTGACTCGGGCTAATAGTTCACCTCTTGTGAAAAGTGTGATAGGGTCCATAGCAATCTCTCAGACATTCATGACCTTGAATTTCATCTGAAAGATGGCACATCCTGGAGCAGAGTGACCTTTAACACAATGTGGGGAATCGGATGTGATTCTGTGACACTTGACAGAAGAGCACCAACTATTGAACCAACCCTTCCTGCAACACTTTGCTTTTGTTGGTCTCTCATCCAGGCACTGACCAGTCACCACATCGGGGTTTGGATAGCATTACAGTCCAAGGTAGCCTGGCCTGCAGATTGCAATAGCTCAGTCTCTTACCAGCATCTGTGCTCTCAGAAGCAGTAAAAATGGCTATTGCTCACCTCTTTTTCTGACCCTGACACAGTGGAAGCAGTTTGTTCTCAGTATGTCTGCACAATGGCGGCCCCTCTCACCCCCCCGCCCCCCCCCCCACAAAAATAAAAGGTCTCAGAGCCTGCATCAGCTGACTTAGGCTTGTGCTATGGGGCTAACAATTGCAGTGTAAATGCTCCTGCTCAGACTGGAGCCTGAGATCTGAATCCTGGCAAGGTGACGGGGGAAGGACACTGAAGCCAGTGAGGGATGCTGAAACTATCAACCTGAAAAGTAGGTAGGTTGTAGTGTGTCTGTTTCTGCACTAACTTGAATTTAGTCTAGTGCCCTGTCTCCTGTTGTCTGACTGTAAAGAGCTAAAACATTTTTTCTATAAATCACTTTCCTGGGCTGGTGCTCTTCAAACATTCCTCATAAGTGACACCCAACAGGTTTATTTTTATTCTATTCCCTTTTGAAGTGCTTCTCCCAATGCTTTGGGTATAACGTTTGGCCAGTTGGGGATGAAATATTAAAAAGATTGAAAAACTGAAGTGTCAGAAACCATCTCTTTTACCAGTGAGGTGAGTTCCACCTTGAAAGAACATCACATTGAGTAACAGATCAACCTATTGTGCAGTAATCAACTCAGAGCTTTCCTGAGAAACCAGTTCTGACACTTTCTTCAGGAACAAAGCAGTGGGAACCCCATTGCTCAGACTGTGTGTCTTCTGTGGGTAAATACATGACTTCAGTCTCCAGGGGTGTGAATTTGGGATCTTTCACAAACGCTAATTTCACTTAAATGTGATAAGAAATGGTCAAATCTAGCCAAGATGGATGGATCCATTGTTAGTGCCTCCCTTAGGCAAAGTGTATATCAGTGTCTATTCATTTATGATGGGATTTTCCAAAGTGTCTGAGTGACATAGGAGCAAAAGACTTATTTATTTTCAATGAGACCTGTGCTCCAGTATGACTCAAACACTTTGGGAAATCCCATCCTTGGCCTTGTCATGATTTTGACAGTCTGGCTTACTGTTTCCAGGTCTTTACCCTGAACTTCTTTGGCAACGTTGATGAGATGGCTGTGGTGAGGAATGTTTGGCAATGTCTGGAATCATCAAATCTTCTCATTCCATTTCAGTCTTATGTTCAGGTCTCCATATGCTTTAAATGCTTTAAAAATTGTGCTGGCCTTATTGTCTGACCTCCTTGAAATGGACAAAGATCAGTTCAAAGTTAACAGATACAGAAGAATCAGCCTGAAGTTTAATAAATTGTCTGTGGATTCTGGCATTGATAAATGGAGTCACCTATTTTATACTCTTTTTCCTTTGAGGGACCCCAGAGTGGTGTTGGGTGACTGCTCATCTGCCCTGAGAACTTTCTCTGTGCAGTTTCACTGGGTAATACTTTTGTCACCCCTGCTTAACACATATGTGAAGCTTCTGGAGGGGCTAAAGTGGTGGTTTAGGTTGTAGTATCCTCAGAATAATGATAACATATAGCTTAAATGTCTTTTGCGGAATCCTGATGTTGCAGCTTGTCTGCTTTCCTTTCCAGTTGTTTGGCCTACATAAGAACCTGGATGATACCAGGGTACCTAGTTTCAGTCCTAATAATGTTAAAGATTATGTAGAAGGAGGAAGCGTCAATAAACTTTGATGGGATGAGAATGATGCCTACCCCTGTTATAGAGGTATACCCAACTGTCCTCAAGGAGTTTCACAACATATGGCTATGTCTGAAGCCCCAGGTGACTCTTATCAATCAGCACAACCCACGATATGTACCATTTCCCACAGACCCCATTGGTCTGGGACAGTGAACTGCGGCCACTGGGAGCTGTGATTGGCTGAACCTGTAGATGCGGCAAGTAAACAAACCAGCCCAGCTCGCCAGGGTAAATGTGCCAAAGGTTGCTGATCTCTGCATCCAGGGCCAGTGCAACCATTTAGGCTACCTAGGTGGTCGCCTAGGGCACTGGCATTTGGGGGGCGCCATTTTCTTCGGCAGCGTCTGGGGCATCCAGATCTTTGGCTGCCCCGGTCGCCGCTGGCATTTAGGCGGAGGGAGCTGGGGCAGGGGAGCGCGGGGAGGGCCGCCTGCTGCAAGTAAGAGGGGGCGGCATGCAGAGGAGCTCCCCACCCCACCTCACCCCTGCTCTGCTTCCTCCCTGAGCACGCCATGGCCGCTTCACTTCTTCCACTTCCCAGGCTTGTGGCACCTAAGCTGACTGGTGCTGCAAGCCTGGGAGACGGGAGAAGTGAAGCAGCCACAGCATGCTCGGGGAGGAGGCGGGGCAGGGGTGAGCTGCTTCACTTCTCCCACCCCCTGCCGCAAGAAGGGCGCCTCAGGGCAGGTGGGGGAGCTGCCACGGAGGGGGACACCTCAGGGTGGACGGGAGGAGCTGCCGGAGGGGGGTTAGGGGAGGGGCGTGGGGTGGGGGAGAGCACAAGATAGAAGTTTCATCTAGGGCACGAAACATTCTTGCACTGGCCCTGCCTGCATCAGACAGATAGGATGAACTAAAGAGACTACAATCAAATAACCTAAGGGTATGTCTACACTGGAGCTGAAGGTATAATTTCAAGCTCAAGTAGATATACCTTTGCTAGCCCTGATCAAACTAGCGGGCTAAAAATAGTAGTCATGGTTGCATGAGTGCTGAAACCAGCAAGCACCCTAAATACATACCTAGGGTTCATACAGACTGATTTGTACTTCAGGACAGCTAGCCACTGCCCATGCAGCCACGGCTACAGTGCTATTTTTAGTGCATTAGCTCAACCAGGATATGTGTGTGCATGTGTGTGTGTCTGTGTGTGTTTATATATATATAAAATGGTGGAAATTACACTTTCAGCTCCAATGGAGACCTATCCTAATAGCATCAGTGAAAGATCCATCAGAAATTATATATCCTGGAGGATGACTGGGAAATAAGAGAATGAGTTCCCCATAGGAGGATTAGCTTTGTTACCTCCATTCTAAAATTTTAGAAAGACAGCACTTGTGCCAACAAAAGTAGCTAATAAAAGTTAGCTAACACAAGGTCAAGTCCTAGTGAAGGCTAGGCAGGTGGTAGCTTTCACAAGAGTTAGCAGGTGCTTAATCTGTTGTTGAAAGTACAATGTGACACTCCCCTAGGATACTCAGGGTCGTGAGGTATCTTGCCACTACCTACTCTTAGCGTGAAGCTGTCTTGTCTAGGTCTTCTGTGCTTCAGCTCCCTGAAACCAACAGCATCTTCCTTGCAAACACTGACTTCCAGCTCTCTGGAGACCTCGCTGTCTCCATGCAGGCTGGTGGCAAGTACACCCTTGAGTTCCTCTCAATATCCAGCCCTTGTCAATAGACAATCATAGTAATTACCAAGTACACTGTCCTTAAAGAGACAGTGTACGCACAGATTAACTAGAACAACTCAGGATCAGGTCTTTTATAACATAACACTGTAATCTTTTTACAGTGAAAACAAATATCTGTATTAAAAAAAGATTAAGATGCAAGAGATAGTGAGCAAGGAGAATAAGAATAGGATACATGTAAATCAAAAGGTATAACACACTTCTTAGAGTCTAAACTTAATTTTAACAGGCTTAATTCTTGTCTAAAGCAATTTCTCATCTAATGCAATCTCCCAGTGTAACTATCACACGTGGCCAGGATGCAGCATTCATAAATGCAAAAAGTGCTGTTCTTTTTGCTTCCTCGGTGAAGGATGAAGATGTGTCCTTTTGCCTTCCCCTTTTATGTTCCCCCAAAGCCATTGTTTTTGTCCCCAGGGTCAGTAACGCTCACAGTGTTTATTCTCTAGTGCCTGTTGCCTTCACATGTCCCTGTTTTTTATTAGCATTGAGTTCAAACAGGTGATGGGGTACTGTGAAGGGGTCTGCTCACCACAGCAGCCTCTCCTTTTGGCTATCACAGGGATTAGCTCTGCCAGTTGCTGCCCCCTCTCCTGGTGATGCCTCACCCGTTGTCTTCTCCAACTGCAGACCCACCTCAGTCCAAATACCGCAGCATCCTCTTCATGACTCAGGCTTCCAGCTGAGTCACCATCTGTATTTCCCCCTTGCAGAAGTGGGTACCTGGTCAAAGGCTTTCTGAAAGTCCGAGTACATTGTGTCAACTGGATCATCCTTATCCCCATGTTTGTGGACTTCCTCAAAGAATTCTAATAGATTGGGGAGACATGATTTCCCACTACAAAAGGCATGTTGATTCTTCCGGAGCGTATTGTGTTCATCTATGAGTCTCATATTTCTGTTTTTTACTATCGTTTTAACCAGTTTGCCTGGTATTAAAGTTAGGTTTACAGGCCTGTAATTTTCAGGATCACGCTAGAGTCTTTTCGAAAAATTGTCATTACATTAGCTATCTTCCCGTCATCTGGTACAGAAGCTGATTTAAGCAATAGGTTACATTAGGTTACAAGTAATTCTGCAACTTCATATTTGAGTTCCTGCAGAACTCTTGGGTGAATACCATTGGGTCCTGGTGAGTTATTACTGTTTAATTTGTCAATTTGTTCCAAAACCTCTGCTATTGATAACTCTACCTGAGACCGTTCCTCAGATTTGTCAGGTATGGGAATCTCCCTCAAATCCTCTTCAGTGAAGACTGTTTCAAAGAATTTATTGAGCTTTGCCACAACAGCCTAGTCTTCTTTGAATCCTCCTTTAGCACCTTGATTGTCCAGTGATCCCATTAATTATTTGGCAGGCATCCTGCTTCTGATACACTAAAATAAAAAATTACAGTTAGTTTGTTTCTTTCACTAGTTGCTCTTCAAATCCTTTTTTCATCTTCATATTTATATTTTTATGCTTGACTTTCCAGAGGTTATTCTCCTTTCTATTTTCCACACTAGGATTTGACTTCCAATTTTTAAAGGATGCCTTTTTGTGCCTCTCGGGATATATTTTCAGTACATACGCATAACTTTTTAGGTATAATCTCTGCATATATCTTACAATGATATTAATGACCAGTGTGTCACTAGATTTCATTTAATATGCGTGATAACATTCTTTATAGATAAATACTATGCCAGCAATGTGTAGTGAGTTTGTCAGACCTGTTAGGAGCTTTTAGTTCCCCTTTGTGCTGCTCAAATCCGGTTTATGTGGCTTACCCGAGCTGGACTAGGGATAAGGATCTGACCATACAGGAGAGGAAAAGTTATGACATATACTATTTCCATTATTGCAGAAAAGCCCTTCCTAATTCAGTAGTGAAATGAAGGCAGCAATTAGAAATAAAAAGCAATCTATAACAAATAGAGAAATGGATAACATCTGATTTATATTGACTGCTTTAAAATGCAGAGAACTGATAGAGGAAGCTAAGGATATGAGAGAAAAATCCATGTCTGCAAGGGCTAAGGACAATAAGGAGAAATTTAAGCACATTAGGAAAAAAGAAATCCTAACAATGGTTATAAGGCCCACTACTAGATGGAGTTGGTAAAATAGTTAATGATGATGCAGAAAAGGCAGAAGTGGTCAATAAATTACTCTCATAAATAATATGAGAATAATTAAGTATTTTCCAATCCATTAGTAGTTAAGGAAGATGTTAAAGAATCTCTACTAGTGATAAACACTTTTCAATCAACATGCCCAGATAACTTGCACCCAACAGTCCTAAAAGAGCTGGCCAAGGAGATCTCTGGACTGCTGATGTTCAACTTTAATAGATCTTGAATTAAGGGGAAAATTTCAAAAGACTGAAAGAGTGCTAATGTGCCAGTGTTCAAAAAGGGCAAGCAAGATGACACAGGTAACTATAGGCTAGTTAGTCTGACATCAATCCAGGCAAAACAGTGGAAAAGCTGATGTGGGAGTCAGTTGATTAAGAATTAATGAACAGGGATATAATTAATGCCAGTCAACAATGTTTAGCAGAAAATTGATCTTATGAAATAAACCTATTCTCACTCTTTGGTGAGACTGCAAGTTTGATTGATTAAGGTAACTTCATAGATGTAAAATACTTAAGACTTTTGTAAGGCATTTTGAAGTACTGCACAACTCTGATCAAGAAATTAATACTATGATATCAATAGAGCATATGTTAAATGGGTTAAGAATTGGCTAACTGACAGATGTCAAAAATAGTTCTCAGTGGGGAATAATCACTGAATAGGGGTGTTTCTAGTGGCTCATCACAGAGATTGGTACTAGGTTTGATGGTATTCAACATATTCATTAACAATCTAGAAGCAACTATAAAGTCACTGCTGATAAAATATATGGATGAAACCAAGACTGGTAAATTATGATGATGACAGGACAGTCATGCAGAGTTACTTGGATTGGTTGGGAACCTTGGCCCATTCAAACAAACACAGAGAAATGCAAATGGAATAGTTGAGAATGAAGGAGAGGGAGAGGAAATTGGAAAGAGAAAAATAGGAGATGGTGTAAGCTATAGAGGTCTGTTTGGGCCTAATTTTAAAGCTCTACCCAGACCCGACACTGACCTGGGAACAGCTGACTTTGAACCCAACTTGACAGTGTCAAATCCTTTCCAGACCCAATGCTCCTTCTAGAGCATGTGTCAGCACCACTTCTGCCTCATCCTTGGGTTTTTGCCTGGTGGGGACTTTCTGCTCCTAATACCCACAATCCATCTCTGGTTGCCTCCTGCCTGTGGGATAAGGGTGACAGTGGCTGCATGACCCACTCCTGCTGGCCACCTCACTGTGAAGTATCAGGACACTCACTCCGCAGCGCACACAGTGCAACAAGATGGCGGTGGTGAGCAGGAGCAGGGCACGAAGCCACTGTAGGAGGTGATGAGAGCCTACCCTATCGGAGGCCGTCGAATTCAGGTCAGGTTTCAAGGCCATAGTAAGGTATGTTATTAAGTTGCTTTAAAATATTTGTTAGCATGATATGACATTCCAATTGATCTGTATAACAGAAAGGTGGTAGCATTCGTCTATTGTATTCTTTTTATTGATGTAAATGGAGATAAAATGGGTGAGTCACATTTTTTGCATATTTCATTATAAGCTAATATAAAATATAATTAATGATAACATCAGTATTAATACAGTTGGAGCATATAGTTCCTCTTTGGTAATAGGTTTAATTAAACCACAATGAAGTTACAGCTAAGGATACAAAATATAGAAGCATGAGCAAATGTTAAATGTAGAATCAAATAAACAGTTTGTTTCTTGGCCTAAACAATATCTAATAACAAATCTGTATGAACTTATTTGAATTACGTTGAACTGGATGGTTTTCATCTACACTCCTCCTGTGTCTTAAGAGGTCACATCATATCCATAATGCATTTTATTGTTCTCCTACCTTCAACCAAATTATGATAAATTGATGGAAAGCAAATCCAGTAACAAGGTGGGAAATAACAATCTTCCTCTGCAGTGCAAGTCAAGTGTATCTTGTACTTTGCTTTCTCTTCCCTTCAAGGAATGCCCCAGAGACTCCAGCTGCAGACCTAGGATTTTCACAGTAGTGATGAGATTTAATGTGTGTGTATTTCATCAGGATTGTTCTGATGATTGAATTAGCTTGCTCATTAACTGTTGGCCAGCTCATTCATTTTTCACTGAACTTTTTTTTTCTTTCTGCTAGGTTTATGATGAATGTGTCTTGGGAAGGTAAAGATTTGTCCTTCACAGAAGATGGCTACCAGGCACACCCTAAGTTGGTGGTAATAGTGCTGAACAAGGACCGGAAGTGGGAGAAGGTGAGCATATGTCTGCGTGTTAATGTAGTGAAAGGCACAAAGAGTGAATTTCAGTGCAAAGACTCCCGTGAAACACTTCTGAATTCCTGGTTTGTTGATGTCAATACTCTGCTATTCTGATTGTAAATGTAGGCAACCCCTCAAAATAGATTGGGGACATAGTATGTGTTCAGTTTCAACAGAATGTATATATAAGGCTGTGTACGTGCAGCATATACTTTCATGTGTGCATGCCACTGTCTGAAGGTAGGAGAAGGATGATCATGTGGCTAAAACACAAAACTAGGTATCTGGGCTTATGGGTTCTACTCCTGGTTTTGTTCTGGAAATCTTGAGTGACCTTAAGTAGGTCACTTGTGCTTAGTTTTTCTTTCAGTAAAACAGAGATAGCAATACCTGCCTATTAGGGATGTTGAATCTTCATTCATTAGTGATTTGAAGTCATTGGATGTAAGGCTGTCTGTAAGTGCGCAGTATTTTCATGATAGGTATTAGATCTGGCTGTGGGATCACCATTCCATTTTGCAACAGCTTTGGAGGTTTTGAAATTTGTTTTTGTTTTGCACTGGAATAACAACAAAACCTCTCAAACATTTTTGCGAAATAGAATTGCCTCAAAACATTATTATTTTTGGATCAAAAAGGTCAGGTTTTCAATTCATGGATGTCTGTCTGCCTTATCAAAAGTGACTAGAGAAGCCACACAGGACCTCAGAAACCTTCCTGTCAAAAACTTGTCAAAATCAGCAAATCTCTGCAAAATATTTCCGCTTTGATGAAACAGCATATTTAAGACAAAAATATACTGTGTCTAAAATGTTCCAACCAGCTCTAATAATTGTGTTAGTACTACTGCATCCCGAAGGCACACCTGTTAACGCAGAACTAGTTGCTGACAGCCCACGTGGTGGCACGAGTGTGGCCGTTATGCCAGTTAATCCACCATCTGTGCAGTCTCCCTCATACAACCAATGAAATTTTTGCATGCAAAGTAAGGGGAGTGATCCAAATATACTTCAGATATCACAATGGTCTTGGACAGTTGGCATGGCATAGACACATGCCTTGCTGTGGTTTGGGTGTCATTTGCAAAGTCAAAATGGCTGAGAATTTAAAAACTAGACAGTAGCAGGCCACAAAACCCAGTGATGATTCAACTTGGTGATATTCTAAACAAAGAGAGCTCTCAACTATGCTTATAGCTGTTCCTATCATTTCATAGTGACTCAACAGCCATTTTAAGCTTCAGAATGACATGCAGAGTGACACTCCTGGAATCTTATCATATAGATAACATACATGGCAATTTAGAGGGTGTAAATATTTTTAAAGTGGAGTTTAATATTTAAAATGGCAATTTAGCATCCAGGACTAAATTTTTCTGTCATTTAACCATCATCTACTGCCATTAACATCAGAATTGGGTCCTTAATGTATAATAGTCTTGTTTGTTTTAGTTTCCTCCCCTTTTAAGATACTATTTCACAAACACTTTTTCAGTCAAGGCATCTTTATTTTCTTATGTCTTAACTGACTTTTAAAATGATATCCTATCAAATAAGCCCCAATGATACGTGGTTCCCAGCTTTCAAAACCTTAACAAATCTGAAATCACCTAATGTGATGATCTAAGAGTGGGCACTAACATTTTCTATGCTCAGTTCAGATAAGAAAATTTTATAGTCAGCTATGATAATCTGCTCTCTCTGTATGGGCAATATTACCATTGATATTGGTGACACAAGTCTATCGTTTTGTCATCACTAGGATTTCTGTATGCATTGGGAGAGCAGAATATTGGTCAAGGTATGCCATGTGGATCAAAGAATTTTTGGAGATTGCTCTGCAATTACTTCCGAGTTCACTAATTAAACTGAGCTCACACTGGAGGAGTGAACTCCACAATCTTTCCTCAATTGGGATACGTTTAAAAATCCAAACACACTCTAGAAACCCCTTAGCATTTTTATCAATTTGAATAATTTCATGTTTTAAAAGTATTTTTTGAGTGCTAATTAAAATGACATGCCCTGCTCTCCCTATCAGCCAAAATAATAATAATAATAATCTACCTGGCAGTAAAGTTATAAATGGTCAATATTTGTTTCAAAATATTTTTTATTAAAACACACTGTTAAATTCCTTTCAAGTATTAATTTTAATCCTTTCAAAATTTGGCTTGAGGTTCTGAATCTTGACTGCATCTAGAACGCATTTAATTATACTGACGGCTAAGTTCTTATTGGTGCACATAAACCTCCATGCCCAAGGAATGTGCTCCATGGAACAAAATGCACTGTAGCTAGTAAGTAATTCTGTTTTCTTTGATAAATGCTAATGCTGTAGAATGTGATGATCTAGAACATAAGTAAATATATAATGAGATTGATCCTACAAATCTTCACTCTTATAGTATTCCCACTGAAAGTGCATTTATTGAGGGCCAGATTCTGTCAACTTTTTGCACATATTCGAAAAGAGTGGGATTATTAATGAAGTTAATTGTGAGTAACATGCCATAACCTAGAACTAAGAAAATGCTTGCTGTATCAGGGCCTAGGAAAAATAAGCAGAGGTATGACCAGTGTATTTTAAATTTTTAATGCTTGATTGTGCACTGCTTGGGAAACCTAAGCTCCCATTGAAATCCATGAAGTCCTGTGAGATCCACATCTGGGGTACACACCGAATGCAAGATTGGAGCCCCAGTTTGCCTAAATGTTGTTCAATCAGTTTCCGAGCTAAATTTGTATGATCAAGAATGAGTTACTGTAGTCTCAGCAGACATGATAGCCCTGCAGAAAGAGTTTCACATATCACATGACGTGTTTATAATTCATTGACATGAATTAAATTTAATCCTGCAGTGTGAACTAAACCTGTAAATCTGAATGTTGTGAGCAACATTCTGCTCAGTAACCATCAATAAATCTTAAATGTTATTTTAAAATATGCAATAGTCTACCAATTATATATTAACCTGTGGAAAAATCACTTTGATAACACACTGTGAGGTCAGTATTAGTATGAGACAGCTCAAGGGAAAAGTGGTTTAAGACATAGCCAATGATCCTCATAGTAGCATCATCATCTCATACATTTTATATAGTTAAATTTGTCTTATGGGCCCACCAAAGCAAGTGGTTTGATAGAGATTTGAAAAATGAACTAGTAACTGCTTAAGGAAACTGACCAGGGGATGGGTCATGTCCAAACTCCTTGATGTGAATGCTCTCCAGACTTCAAAGAAATACTTGGGTCTATTTCAACAAGTGACCACGATCTGAGAGTGGGGAGGACTGAGTACAGGCTCTGCTACATGTAACCAGACATGTTCTGAAGCATTATAGTTCCACTGTGCAGCTTCAGACAAGGAATGAGAATTCATGAATTTCAACTTGGAGGCATGAGAAGGTATTAGCCTAACAGTTTATGTAAATCTTTTTATCATCTCTGCTGTACCCACTGCAACCTTATAGGCTCTGTGGCAGTCTGTGAGCAGACACTGCATGCAAATATGGCTCACCTTAGTTTAACAATAAAAGAGGGAATCTGTGGACATCAGGGGACCTAGTGGAGATTGGGTCTCCTATGTCTGGACCAGTGGGGAGCTGACCCCCTCTTCTCTATACTGTGCAATTTATTGCTGGGTACATATTATAAGTGAATAAAGTTGTGGCCCAATTAAACCACATCTATGACCTTCTGTCTTTCTTATGGCGTGGATAGACAGTGCTCCATGTGCCTTCCTAGAGTTCCGTTCACATACCATACACCTCAGTTGCTTCCTTCACTAGCAGGAACAAACTGAGTGTGGACACTTAGATCTCTACAGCGTCATTCAAGTTTATCTAATGTTTCCCCTCTTGTTGCTCTAGTAGGAGTTTGACAGAAAGTCTGACACCTTTCAAACAATATAAATACATTACTAAACTTAGAGCCAACAACTTCCTTTTGTTGGTTTCCTGATGGGCACAATTTTACTTCAACTGGCAGTGTTTCAATAGGTTGTATCACAGTTCTGTTTCAGTGGGATTTTATAACTCCTAGTGTCTAATTATATGGGTCACTCACGTAAAATACTGATAGTACAACAATCCAGTAGTCCTTGTAGTATAACGAATGTACGTACAAATTTTAGTATAGTTACTTTATAATGCGGCTAATGAAGAGCAATTGTTTCTGTTTAATGTGAGGTGCTTTTATCTAGTTTTCTCCGGAAGGTACAAGTTTTAATATGAAACCCCTTGATTCAGTTTTGCTTTGCTCATAGTATAATAATCTGTTTTTACTTGATTATAACTTCCATAAAATGTCTCTTTTGGGACTAAAAATACCTATGCTGGATTTAGCTGCAAGGTTTAAATGTGCAGAAAATCCATTCAGCCATAGTTGAGTTGTTACAAGCTGAAAAAAGGTACATGTTTTCACTGTAAAAATTAAAAAAAAGAATCACTTTCCCTCTATAAATGACTCAGACATGCAAACTTTGAAACTTACACTTACTGTATAAATAGTATTAACTGGGGGAGAGGGGGCGGAGGGGAGTGGGTGGTCCACAACCAAGTTTGAAAAAGGTTGGTTGAACGAATAATAGTTATAAGGCTGAAAATCACTTCTGGGAATGTTAAGTAGGCATCCACCAAGATATTATGATAGACCTTAAAGAAGCTCCACAAGTATGTATTCTCCCGCCCATTCTTGCTGGGCACAAGGCACGTTCTCAGGCAAGACAGTTTACATAGAGTGTGTAATGTGTGTGCTTCATTGAAATGGTCTACCTGGATAAAAACGCATTAGCAAGCAGCACCGCCCCTCTCTCTAATACAGTGTGATGTGCTGCTGCCCTATTAAACTAGCCCTGCAGAAATCCCTCCACAGCCAAACAGTAGTGTCTGTTCACCTCAATGAGATATCATCCTTTCCCATTCAACTGACCTCACGGAGATATGAACTTCAAAGGCTTTTGGGGCCATTTAAATACAAACATTTTAAGCATGAATCACATATCCTCTGTTTTTTTTTAAAAGAAGCCAAGGAAATTAAATGCAAAAACCATATCAAAGTGTAGTAAAAATAGATAAAAAATATCAAATGCAAAATTAAGTTCCTAGAGAAAAATTAATTCAGCTACTTTGCATATCCTATACCAAACCTTACTTTATGGCGAACATTTAGTAGCAAAAGCCGGAACATATTACACTTTAAACAAGAGTATATTCCAGATATAAAGGTGAGACAGGCTAAAAGCAATTTTTGTGCTTTGTTACTATTCTGTGATGTGTAAAGGCAAACACATAGTCTGATTTTCCTACTTCCTATTACATTTATAAAATTAGCTACAATATCCTCAAATCCTTCTCTTTCTGAAGAACCCCAGTCTTCAGAGTAAAGTCAAATGCTGCTGTACCCTAAGAGTGAGACTTACCACTCTCTTGGTCCTAGATTGGAGGCAGGGATAGTACAGTTCAGGTTATAGCCTTGTGTGATATCACTGTTCATGTCCGCCCGCCTGCACAGAAAGGGAAGTGAGCAACTGATATCTCTCATATTTCTAGGGCAAGGGGGAAAAAAGAGAGACTTTTTTAAAATGCATAATAAATTAGCGAGATGTAAAAAACGTTTTTTGCTTTACTCCTGCTTGCAAAAATGTTTGTAGAAAATATTACATTGTATGTACAACACAGCTGAGTCTGTTCCAAATCACCTTCTCTTCCACATTTCCAGACTTATTAAAATTCCAACTGTGCATTAACACTGCATTTATTGTATATGGTCTAGGGCTTGATTTTGCACTTTGATTAACTTGCAGAAGCAGGAGTCAGCCTTGATGTGCAAGATATGACATGCATATCATATCATGAAAACGGCAGTCTTGTGGTGGAGGAATCCCCTGTCTGAGATAAAAGAATTAAGTTCTCCACGGATAATTATATCTGGCAAAAAAATCTCCTGTTTCATATAGCCAATAGAGGAAGTGTAGCACGCACAGAATTACAAGCAAAGCAGCACTGTCCATGTTGAGAGCTGAGAAACAGAACATTGGTTAGGATTTTGGAAAGCTTTTTGTTGTCAAGTTACCATGATGTTGAAAAACCACTGAGGTAATACAGTACCAAGTATAATTTCTCAGGAAATCATTGCATCCAAAGTAGATGAAGTGAAGCTGCAGTTTTGTTGGCAATTCAGCCCACACAATGGTACTTTCAACAAAAAATATGGGGAGACCATATACCTTTTAACTAGAACAGTTGAAATAACTGGGAACTAAATGTCTGTTTGCTTACATATTCCTCATGTGAAATACACAATGGAACCTTCTTATAGGCAACTCTGTCATGGGGCTAATATGTTCAAGCATGATGTTAAACATGACTTTACACCTAGAGTAGATGTAGCAACACACTTTCTTGGCTAGCTTAGTTGCAAAGTCCTGTTTAAAATCATGTTAGTTAAAATGTAAACACAAAACTGTATTCAGAGTAAAGTCCAGATTTGCATCTCTGCTTTTCAGTGAACCACCTGGCTTTTTTTTATAAATTTTATTATAGTGACATTTCACTTCATTGTTTTGGTGTTCTACTTAGCTAATTTCCTTGGAATGCATCAGTTATTATCTAGCAGTTGTTAAATGCTGTGTTCCAAAAGAATAATCCCCATTCTCCTCCTCTCTGGCTGAAAAAAATAGAGGAAGAATTGTAACTGTTGTGGAGGAGCGGTGAAGAATGCTTGATTCCTATTTTTATAGCAGCTGGTTCCAGTGGGAAGAATACAGGAGCAGGGGCATTTGTGCTGGAGCTGTTCCCCACTGGGAGTGAAGACATGGCCATCTAGACACTACTTCAGCTGCCGAGGCCCTGCCACTATAACCCACTAGTGTGCGTATGTTAGAGGTCCCTTCTGTGCCAATTCACAGAGGATATGAGTTGTCACAGCCCCAATGTATAGATTCTTGGCACTTTAGCTCAAGCTGTGGCAGCTCATGCTTTTAGTTTTGGAAGGTTCCTGATTCAGTCCCCTATGCATCACCCAAGAAGGCAGCAGTCAAACCATCAATCTGGAGGTGAAGAAAAAGGAGGTCATTGGTCTGAGTAGTATTCTCCTATTATAGTGAAATTCCAAACCTGCACTATTAGAGGGTTCCGAGTGTTCATACCATAGGCTTAGATCTAATCCAGTATTTCTCAGGCTTATTTGAAAACTTGCACTAAACAAGGCTATGCTGTCCTAGGCTAGTTGGGTCAAATCCTAATCTCAACACAGCTGAAGGAACTATGCCATGCACTGAGACTTTTCTTCACAAACTAAGGAGCAGCAGTAAAATCACTCAGGACTGCAATAACCAGTATGGTTGCTCTGCTGCTGTCTATCTATAATATAGGAGTGTGTGCATATATATCACTTATTACTCTAGTGCAATGTTTCCCAAACTTGGGATCCCGCTTGTATAGGGAAAGTCCCTGGCGGGCCTGGCCAGTTTGTCTACCTGCCCTGGGTACAGGTTCGGCTGATCGCAGCTCCCACTGGCCACGATTCGCTGCTCCAGGCCAATGGGAGCTGCTGGAAGCGGCAGCCGGTACAGCCCTCGGCCTGCACCACTTCCAGCAGCTCCCATTGGCCTGGAGCAGTGAACTGCCGCCAGTGGGAGCCGTGATTGGCTGGACCTCTGAACAGAGCATGTAAACAAACCAGCCCAGCCCACCAGGGGCTTTCCCTACACAAGCGGCATCTCAAGTTTGGGAAACACTGCTCTAGTGCCTGAGGGCCACAATATCTATGCTTTCCTGTCCACCGAGGAGTGGGATGTGGAATAAGGGGTAGAGCTGCATAGTCTCCCTTGTGAGGCTCTCAACCCAGTTTTGGGGTCAGAGGTTCCAATATGTTTCTTGAACTTCATCAAGAACTTTCAGGTTCTATTCTGGAATTAATGTTTTCTGTTGTTAACATGTATATGTACTAATTGTAGCATGCTGCTTGAGGAAACTGGGATCTAGAGAAAAGTGTCATGCAAGAGGACCTTCAAAAATATAAAGTGATTCCAGTATTCTCTATCCTGCTATGCATCATATTTTGCAATGGAAGGGGGATGACAAATGCTTTTTTCTTTAGAAAAAGTGTTTTCTCTCATGCTTTTCTCTGCAGTGAGACAAGGTGGGTGATGCAGTATTTTTTATTGGACCAACTTCTGTTGGTGGAAGGTATAAGTTATACACAGAGCTCTTCTTCAGTCTTGGGAAGGAAATCAGAATACGTTAAATGACAAGTAAGGGCAGATTGTTAAGCATAAGAGGTAATGCATGTTGTAGGAGGCCATTGAAATGGAGTGGGCAATAAGGGTTAGATTGTTATGCAATAGGAGTTTGAAATGGGCCAATAAGGGTTAGCTGGCAAGTGTGTGTTACAAATTGTTGTAATGAGCCATGAAACCAGTGTCCCTGTTGAGTCTATGATATGTGGTATCTAACATCATGAATTTAAGTTCCCAGGCTTGCTTTCTGAAGGTGCATGCAGGGTTTGTCTGAGGATGAGTATTGAAAGATCAGATATGGAATGATTGCTTTGTGGAAAGTGTTTATCCACAAGTGATAAGGGGTTTTTGTCCTTTATCATTTTTCTGTGAGTTCATTTGCAAGCTTAGTGATTGGCTGGAGTCACCGACATAGTTGTTGCTGGGCACTTTTGATGCACTGGATAAGGTATATACCACATGTTGTGATAGGCATGTGCAGGACCCGTTAATTCTGAAAGGTTTGTTTTTAGTGGTAGTTTTCTGCCATTGTCCGTTGTTACTAAACTGACATGCTTAATTGATCAAATTTTGTAGTTTCCAGATACTGACTATAAAACTAAGATGAAATATTCCCTAAGAGTAGTTGAAGAAGTCCACTAGAACAAAGGAAACAGCTAGTTTTCCTACAAAAAGTGTATGTCAGTCTATATATTTGCTTGGTATTAATTTCTTGATATGAGTGAGATATTCCAAGTTTGTACATCTTCGCCACACCTGTTGGTGTTTGAGAGAAAAAGAAATCATGTGCTCTGTTATATATAGATTGCAAATGAAATGTGTTCTGAAGGGGAATGTGCCTGTTTGAACCGTAATGAGAGCAGATGTAGCTATTCATCTCATTCTGTCACATTTTTTGTTACATAATTCTTATGAATAATAGTCTTGTAATTTAGCAAGCATATTATATACTGAATTATACTAATCCAAATTATTACAATGATGCTTTTGCATTAGTTAGCTGCCCAGTCATAGTGCTATTTGTTGTATAATATTCACTCTCAGGTATAATCTTTGTCAAATATTTATTGTTAACATACTGTTCCTTTGATTACTTATGTTCTAATATCCTGAAAAGATTTAGTACCATAAATATAATCTGACAGTTCATAGTACCTCACATAGATTGCAAAACCCGTTGAATGGAATCTTATTGTTAAAATGCTTTATTCCCACCACAACATCAAGCTATCCATTTCAATGATAATATTGATTTTCTACAAGTTGCACCTTTATATCTGATTATTCCTTTTAGAATTTGTGTGGTGTATGTGGCATATGTTTTTCTTTACTTCCCTGCAATTATTCTGGTCTTCAGCCAGGATGATATTACTAGTGACAGTCACTTTGATTTATCTCTTTTTTATAATGTACAGTAATGAGCTATTCTGTATGTTATGTTTTGTTGAGTTTTTAGTTGTTTTTGTCTAAATATGTTACATAAAGATAAATAATTTATCATGACCATCTTCAGCTATTGCCAGTTGTAGTTTGCAGAAAATGTACATACACAAAAGATGTTATCAGAAAATATTTTTTCTAGCCAATTCACTGGGTTACCTTGGTAAAGACTGAATGAGATGAGGCTCTAATAACTAGTATTTCTATCTGACATCAAACAAGCTGCTGCATTCTCAGCATGTGTTATGTATTTTCACTTGTATCCTGGAGAAGTTAAACCAAAGCAAAGGGAAAACTTCCTAAATCCAGGTGAAGATGTAAGACGTGGCTGCAAGAATTCAGGAGCTTTTAAGTATATTTGTGTGTGTGTGCCTACAAATGTATACTGTATGCGTGCATTATGGAAGCAGTGGTTGTCGTTTTATAGTTAAAACTGTGTTGAGTTTTATCCTTAAAGCAGAGATTCAAAATGTTTGTATACAGAAGTGTGTGTGTGTGTGTGTGTATTTTTATAATGTGTCTGTTCTGGAAAAATACCATATCGCTTTACTGTGTATTACCCTAAATTACAGACTCTACCTTAATGAAGTTTCTATATACACACATATGGTCCCATCACTATGATGTCTGCCCACAGTAATCTTACTCCCACTTGTAATTTTGCTGTTGACTTTATTTGGCTTCTTAGGGATCTTTAAACAGACTCTCTTTTCAGACACACACATTGCCATGCGCTTTGCCCTCTAAGCAAACTATTCTCCTTTCTATAGATCTGTTTGCTGTAGACTGTAACTACTTGTAGCTAATTGGATTTAGAGATGGAGCATAAATCAAATTTTTCAGACCTGTCTCTGAACCGTTCAGTAGCTCTATCTTCTGGGTTACATAATGCGGAGTTCCAAATGGTCCTTCTATAGTGCATTTACTGCTCAATTAAATGGATGTTATCACAATGAGAAGAGAGATTTTAAAAGGAATATTAGAGAAAAATTACTTGATTCTCCCATGTTGAACACTAGCCCAGATTGTTTGGGTTATGAGACTACCTTACAGTCGCCTGGAGGGAGAGCTCATCAGATCTGAATTCTTATGGCCCTTTGTCATAAGTAGATAGGTAAGGTAAGG
>NC_133777.1:23964676-23967436 GCF_003597395.2 Chelonoidis abingdonii
GGACTGGTTATAATCGGGGCTATCTTTTTTTTTAAATCAGACTTGTTATTCTATTTCTTATAAGCAGAGCCTGTATTTGAGTTTATTAATGGCAAGATTATTGGTTCTGTATTTCTTTCTTTTATATAAAGTTCTTTGAAAACTGGTGGGAGTCTTCTTTCCTTAGTGAGGCAAGGGATAGAACTTCTGTAGCAGTACTGTCTCCCTCACGGGAAGGACGAGAAGGGAAGGAAAAGCAGCGCTGTGGGTTTTTCCTATCGTCCCCAGGCGGGGAACAGGACGGGAAAGATGAGGAAGAATCATCTCTCTGTTTCTTGTGGTTGAGGTTTTTCTCTTATTACTGCTACGAGACCATGGAGGGGGAATCTCCTTGTGTGTTATCTGTGATTAGCTGTGAATGCCTAGCCTCGGAGGAGAAATAGCTCTCTTGGTTTTTCTTTCAAGGAGTGAAGTCAGTCTCGCACGGCTACCCAGGGAAGGGGGGAAGCTGGAGAGGAGAAGAGAATGAGATAGGGAGACCCAGGGGTCTGGGTCTTGGGGGTCTTCCCAAAGGAAGTTGGGGAGTCCACAGAGGGGGTCCCCCAAGGAGTATTTGGGGAATCCAGGCTGATAAGAGCCTATTCTTATCTGGTGGCAGCGAGAAAATATCCAAGCTGGTAGTGAGCTTGGGGGAGTTTCAGGTAAGCACCCAGATTTTGGACGCTAAAGTCCAGGTTTGGGAAAGGAGGCTTTACCACACCCTTATATTGGGAACTGAAAATGTAATTAGCTAATTAAAAGGAAAGACCCAGTGGGAATAGTTTATTTGTTAAAGCAATGTACTATTGAAATAAAAATGTCTGGAGAACTGAAAGTATTTTTGTTTGCTGGTACAACAGTTTCCTTTAGCACTGTCTGCTTGAGACTTTGCACACAACTTTGTCTCCAAACGCATTTATGGTGAGGGCCATACCAAATTCACAGCCATGAAAAAATGTGTCATGGACCATGAAATCTGGTCCTCCCCTGTGAAATCTGGTCTTTTGTATACTTTTACTCTATACTATAAAAATACCGTACACTATAGGGTCAAAGTGTACAAAAGTACATAAGAACAACAAGGAGTCCGGTGTCACCTGAAAGACTAACAGATTTATTTGGGCACAGGCTTTCATGGGTAAAAAACCCACTTCTTCAGATGCATAGTACATTGTGTTTTTCAGACTGGGGATCCTGACCCAAAAGGGGGTTGCAAGGCTATTGTAGGGGGAGTCACAGTATGGCTACCCTTACATCTGTGCTTTTGATAGCAGCTGCACTGCCTTCAAAGGAAGACACCCAGCCAGCGGGTACTGTTCTGCAGTTGCCCAGCTCTGAAGGCAGCGCAGAAGTAAGAGTGGCAACAGCATGACTCCCTTACAATAGCCTTAAAAACAGCTAGAAATCCGGTGGCACTTTAAAGACCCAACAGATTTATTTGGACATAAGCTTTCGTGGGTAAAACCCCCACTTCTTCAGATGCATTGAGTGAAAATTACAGATACAGACATAAATGTATATTGGCACATGAAGAGAAGAGAGTTATCTTACAAATGGAGAATCAATATTGAAGGCCAATTTAGTCAGAGTGAATGTTGTCCACTCCCAATAATTGATGAGGAAGTATCAATGCCAAGAAAGGGAAAATTGCTTTTGTAGTGAGCCAGCCATTCCCAGTCCCTATTCAAGCCCATATTGATGGTGTTAAGTCTGCAAATGAATTGTAGCTCAGCAGTTTCTCTTTGAAGTCTATTTTTATATTTAAAAAGTGACAGAGTCCTGTGGCACCTTGTATTCGCCCACGAAAGCTTATGCTCCAATACTACTGTTAGTCTATAAGGTCCCACAGGACTCTTTGTTGCTTTTTACACATACAGACTAACACGGCTACCCCTCTGATACTTGACCTCTGATACCTGTTACAATAGCCTTTTGGGTCAGGACACTCAGCTTGAGAAATGCTGAGTCTTAAGGGCTTTACATGTTTATATTTTTCTCTTTTTAAATACATATTCATGGTTTGTTACAATACTGTGAAATTTAAGACTTAAATATCTGAAACAGTGAAATTCAAGATTTTTAAAATGCTCTGACCATTACATTTATGAAAATGGATGGTGAATTTGGGAGGGCCCTGTTTATAATACAGCTTCTATATTGTGGTTTCTCCTTCCACTTTTGCTCACTGGCTAGGTCTACACTGGGTATGTCTGGGTCCAGTTCTGTTCAATATCTTCATAAATAATTTAGATAATGGCATGAAGAGTACACTTATAAAGTTTGCAGATGATAGCAAGCTGGGATGGGTTACAAGTGCTTTGGAGGGCGGGATTAAAATTCAAAATGATCTGGACAAATAGTCTGAAAGAAATATGATAAAATTCAATATGGACAAATGCAAAGTACTCCACTTAGGAAGGAACTATCAGTTGAATGCATACAAAATGCAAAATGACTGTCTAGGAAGGAGTACTGTGGAAAGGGATCTGCGGGTCATACTGGATCACAAGCTAAACATGAGTCAACAGTGTTACACTACTGAAAAACAAACATTCTGGGATGTATCAGCAGGAGTGTTGTAAGCAAGACATAAGTAGTAATTCTTCTGCTCTATTCCAAGCTGATTTGGCCTCAGCTGGAGTATTGTGTACAGTTCTGGCCATCACATTTCAGGAAAGATTTGGACAAATTGGAGAAAGTCCAGAGAGAGCAACAAAAATGATTAATGGTCCAGAAAACATG